>NC_056747.1:94946708-95106708 GCF_019279795.1 Protopterus annectens
TTCAGCAATGCTGTGGGAAGTTGCAGTCATATGTATACAGTACAGCCCTGTGGTAACTTCACTAATATTGTAGCGTTACAGGTATATGCATACAGTACAGTCCTGTAGGGAATGCCAGGTAACTTCATTAATACTGTAGAGTTACAGGTATACAGTGTAGCCCTGTAGGGAGTGGCAAATTACTGTAGTTATGCTCTAGGAAATTATAGGTAGTTACACACAGCACAGCCCTGCAGGCAACTGCAATTATGAGTAGACTTCTTACATGGCCAGTATGCAGAAAGGATCAGGGAGAGACAGGGAATATAAAATGTCCACAGAAGCAGTAGGAAATAAGAACAAATCCAGAGGATAGCACTTTTTATTCAGGCAGTTAGATCTTTATCTAAAGAAGAAAAACATAAGCCTACAAGTGACAACTGCTAACAAGATTATAGAGTTTCAGTGGTACCAATAAGAAACTGAAATTCCTAAAAATCTAAAAATAAATACTGCAGTGCAGGGAAAGAAAGGAACATAAATGTTTGCCAAATATTTAGTCTCAAGGTATTTTCCAGTAGCTTCTTATGTTACCACAAGGAGAAATCAAAATCAAACCTAACAAAATCACTCTTTGAAAGCTAATGGAGTCAAAGGCTCAGTGCCAAGACATCATGCTGTGCCTGTGCGTGTGTGTGAGTCTGAGAGGGAGTGTTTGACAGACGGAGAGAGAGAAAAAAAACAGATTGCATAACTGATTTTTGCAATACAACACTCCATAATGGTCACAAAAAAAGGTGTCAATTGTATATATGACTGTAATACCAGGCAACCTGGACCACATAAGGACATAGTTAAAGATGCCTGTAAAAGTAAGAGGCACTTAGCAACAAGCAGTGGCATATGTGTCAGAATTGAAACAAAGCTGTTTTTTGATATTTTTTTTATTAATTACATACTCATTAAGCCCAGTGAGTATCCTTTAGTGTGCATTGCAGAGATAACCACCATGGCAAACCCTGAATCCTGCAAAATAACTGGATAACAGTCACCAAATGAAGGTTGGCCCAAGTGTTGCAATAATCCATAACTAACCAGCATGGATGAGACAACCGTGAGCCGATTAAGAAATAAGAAAAGTCCTGACACCACCTGACAAGGTACAAATGAAGAAAAAAATCTACATTATACTGCTGCACAGATGACATACTCAGAATGGTTAGCAAACTTGTGAGAAAGCTGTATCACTTCTAATGAGGATGTAAGACCAAAAGTTGTCCCCCCACCACTGATCTTGCAGCACATACAGCACTGAATAGAAGATACCCTAGGAAGGAACTTGTTGTGTTGTTGTGTCTTTCGGCTTTTCCGGGTTAGGGGTCGCCACAGTGGAACTTCGGTCCGCTAATGATTGGCAGTTAATTTTTACGTGCCAAGTTGCCAGCCCTCATGCACAACCTTCAACAAAGGTACACCCATTCACGCATGTCTCCACGCAGAAGACGCTCTAGCTGAGAATCGAACAGGACAACATCTTACTGTGAGGCCACAACGCTACCGCAGCACCACCACCGCGGACTGGTGCAACCAACTCTTGATGATGACCATGAGAAGAACACCACAGTGAATGTCTTGCCTGACACTTACATTCTCTGTTTACTGTGCCACTGAGGCACAGGTCCCACACATCTTGGTCTTCAATGACTACTACATTTCTTCACTATCACTTGCAAACTCAGTGATCTTCTGTCTACCAAGGATTTAGTTCCAGGGGGGCATTGACTGAGTCTCCTGGGGATTGAACCATACTGCTTTGGGAAAACAACTGCCAGTAACTAGTTTGAAGCCCCTACCATGTGCCCTCTTTGGATACTCAAATGCTTGTACCATTAAAGAAAATATGAAATGGGTCCAAGGAGGTAAAAAAGACTATAAAACCAAAAGATGGTCCCTTACACAGGCAAACACAGGTTACAAAGACATGCATCTGGAACATTTCTCCCATGGCCTCCACTGAAAATTGGCTCATTCCAAGTCAGACTTTCCTAGTAAACAAATGTTAAATGAATAAATAAAAAGCACACTGCTAATGGCACTGTGTGGATTTAATGACAATAAATTCTACAGCACAAACACTGATAACTCTAAAATACTAAAAGGCGAGCTTTTGTAATTGAATAACGTAATCAAAGCTTTAATATATAAAATGCACATGAGTAGCACCTGTCGCTGTAATTATTTACATTAAATGCCTGAATAGGTACAAAAGCAATTAAAAGAGAGCAAGAATGAAAAACAAGTGGGTTTAAGCAGAGTAAGCTAAATCAAAACAAATACAGAAGTAAACATAAATACATGATACAACCAAACAACGTTATGTAGAGTTGTGAATAAATGTCTACAGCCAAGTCTATAAACATTGATTTATTTCTTATAGCTGCTAGCAATATGCATTAATGCCTGCCTTTGCAGACCCTGTGTAAATAAGGTCCACAATGAAAAAAGCAGAATCTTCCATAGAGCTGAGTGGAATAACAGGATATAAACAATTCTTGTCTAAGTTACATGTAATCCAGGTAGCCAGACACAGGTGAGTTGAAGTGGAATTCATAAGTACTGTGCATCTGGCAATTAGCACGGAGGATTAAGGATATGAGCTGTTAAAGAGCCGCTTCCTGTGGTTCAGGGTTTGATTCTTTCATCATCTATTAGCCTCCAATATGATCCTGAACAAGTCACATAACCAGAGAGTGCTGAAAAGTGATTGGGCTTGTTCCTCAGTGGTCTTCTGGACCATGATTGTATGCTTTACCCAGGCACATAAGCCTGAATGATTCCTAAATAAGCAGCACATCTCAACACAGAACAGCTGACAGAAATCTCATAAACAACCTTAAACACTCTGTGTGATGGTCCAGATAATATCCATCTCCGCTCACAGGCAGGATGAGAACAGATGCAGACAGAGCATTTAACCTGGTAAGGAACCACCAATAAACAGGTATACAACAATAGCAACCAGAATAAAAAAAAATGGGGGGATATTGCAGACAGTCAAGTCAAATGACTGCTAAATCAAAACTGAAATTAAATTAGGGGAATAAATATCCAACACTGAGCAAATACAGTAGAAGAAAAAAAAAAGCACATGACAAGCACAAGTGGTTTAAGAAGGCAAAACCTGTTCACCAGATATTTGATCTTTTAAGGTTGTGTTTGATGTTTTTTACCAAGTTGTTTTCTTGTCGTTTTTAGTTATGTAATTATATATCTAATGTTATATGTCTAAGTTTTGCTGTTAAAAAATCTTTAATAAAAAATAGAAAAAAAGCTTAATGTCCCAGACCCCAAGATGGGACTTAGGGGTGCCCATGGTGCTGTCCAGTTCCTTCTTGAAGTTGAGGACTGATGGGCAAAGTTTAAAAGAGTTTCTTCATATGCATGGGAGTCTTTGATATATGAAGATGTTGTGTTTCATGTTATGATCAATATTAAGTTTTACTATGGCCAAGTATCCTTTTGTGTTCAAGTTACATGGGTGGTATTCTTAATAAAAGGGTTTCAAAATGCAAGGATTCTTTTAATGCTACATATGTTAGGTACAGGGCTACTCTAAGACATACCGAAAAAGAGTGCGGGAGTTGCTGTAGTATTTGATTATAAGGCAAGCCTTGAAGCCCTTCCATTCTATTTATAAGGAATCTTTGTACCTCTTCCAACTGTACCACATGGTACGTCACTAGATTACAGAACTGAGTTCACCGTTTTATAATTATTATGGTAATCGCTGCATGCAGGGGAGTAGTTAGCTCCCTTGCACAGCTCTCATTCCAAAGTGGGCAACTCCATACACTTTGCAGATAGTAGTGGGTATGTGGGCAAGTAATGCACAGGGACCAGATGTTCTATTGATCAGTTCATTTAAATGGCTAATAGACAAACAAAGTTAATTAAATGTACTAGACAAAAAGGTGTGAAAAAAGAAAAAAAAACATTCAGTAACCATTTTGGTTCCCCAGGTATGTTCCTAGAGAACACAGATCTGCAGGAATCTATAGGTCTTAGAAAAATGTGAAATAAAGTAACCCCAAAGTGTAGACATCTGGCAAAGTTACTAGTGGCAAATTCAGATTTCACCAACTACAAAATTTACAATTCAGAGCATCCTGACAAACAAAGTAGTCCAGGATTAGTGAGGCCAACAGAATTAAGGCGATTGGACGTGTAATGCTAAAAGAAGTTCATCAACGGTGTTTAAGTAAATTCGAAATATAAAAAAACAAGTCCAGGAGGTTGAGGTGCCCAAAACAAAACCAATAAACAGGAAAAAATCATTGTGTGCCGTGTTGTGCTTTGCTTGCTGTGGAACACATTAAATGTTTTAAGGTGGTTACGGCTTGTTTGTGCTTTTTTCCTGTTTATAAATTAGGAATATGTATACAGCATGCAAAATGCAAATCAATAAATGGGGATCCCCCAGAGGTCTGTTCTTTGGCCCACATTGTTTGGACAATTGATGTCTGAGTTCCTGCCCAAGTAAATTCACTGGTGGCATTAAGGTGGGGTGTGTAATTACAAACATGTGCAATCATAAATTGCAAAATTTTCTAGACATTTTATTCAGGTGGGTCATGGAAACTGGGATGCAATTTAATGCTGAAGAATGCAGTGCAATACATTTTGGTTCTGGAAATAACCATTATTCTTATGCTCTGAATAATGAAATGTTGACCTCTGCATGTTCTGTAAGAAACATAGGATACATGGTTGATGATGTTTTGGACTTTGATCATCATATCACGATGATGGAGAGAAAGTGTTTTGGTCTTTAAAAAGACATCTTCAGGGTTGTCAGTAGTTAACCAAAAGAAGTCTTGATTCTACTTTTTACCTCTACTGTATGGCCTATTATGGAATACTGCGGGTCTTTCAATTATTATGTTTGCCAAATAAATAGACTTAACCGAATCCAGAAGACGGTCTCTAGTCAAGTGAGAAGATTGAAAAACCTTGGTTATAAAGATAGAGGGTGGAGACTCTTTATCTGTACTCAACTGGCTATAGGCTTTTAAGGGGTGACTGGATTCTTGTATATAGATCACTAAAAATTGAGGCACTGGCAGCCTCTCTTGGTGTTACATTTTTGGACATGGTGTCAGTACCAGGAATAACAATCTATATGTGAGACTGCTAGATGTTAAAACATTTGTTAATAGGTATTTTCATTACAGAGCAGAAAAATTATAATTCTTCCTAAATATATATGGGAAGTTGGTAGTGTCAAACATTTCAAGCTCCTGATAGATGAATGGTATAGAACTTTTGTGTATATTCCTAGTCTAACTGTTGGCAAACTACCAAATGGTTCCTTGGACCCCTGACTTTGAATTTCTTCTACAATGAACATTGAATATATAAGTAAGGCAAAGGAAGCAGAGGGTAAAGTCCCTCACATGGGGGTACAGAGGAGCTTGTCCCCTGCTGAAAAGTGGTTTCAAGTTCCTTTTCTTAACTTGAGAATATCAGTGACATGCAACTCATAGTTAAGCGATCAGTCTTGGGTCCAGTATTCTTCAATGCATTCAACAGAATAAGTGAAGATGTCACCTTCATCAGTGATGACAAAGATTCAGCATTAAGAGATGAAAGAATCAATCTGACAGAGGATTTAACACAGCTGACCGAGTAAAGAGAAAGGAAGCAGCTGAACTTCACTGTAAACAAGTTCAGAGTACTACATTTGGGCTATAACAATGCAGTGTGGATCATCTGGGGGTGGTGGTGAAAGCTATGCATGGACAGAGATAAGAGGTATCATGGATGAAGCCCAAAGGAAAGCTATCAGAAAAATATTTGGGACATAGGAAGAAAGGACATGATGATAAACATTCTAGAGGTTGTAGTTTGTCACTAAAGACATGAATGGGTGGTCATTATATGGGTGCACAAGATCACATTGGGGAGATGCAAAGGGATCACCCTGAACAGGAAGAAGAGATGGAGGAGGTGGGTGCATAGGTAACTGTGGGGCTCAGCTGCTTCAAGAATTTCTGAAAACACTTCTTCACTGAGAGGGTTATGGACCCACAGCATGCATTACTGAAATGGGTGATGGAGTTGAAATTCATAAAGGCATTCAAGGGTGCTTGTGAAAGGTGGAAAAGGATAAGTGGAAGAAGACGAAAAGTGAGAAGGAATGTTAAATGCATTTAAGTGGCAGACTAAATAAACCAACATTTTTCCTATGTCAAACATATATATTGTAATGAAGTGGCCACTACTTCAATGCTTTTATAAGTGGCAGGGTCTTGGCTTCTCAGTTTTGAAATTTAAATATCCATATCTTCTAAGCAGGACTATATATGTTTGCCGTCAGTTACTGATGAAGGTAAAACTCTCTATATAATGTAGTTTGATTGAAAAATGAAAGAATGTGTAACAAAGGAATAACAGTATGAGATAACTAACTAGTACTGGGCACAGCAACGTCAGAGTGGGGTAGGCACAGAACACCACCACTTACTGTCTTGATTCTAGTTAGTACTGGGCACAGCAACGTCAGAGTGGGGTAGGCACAGAACACCACCACTTACTGTCTTGATTCTAGTTAGTAATGGGCACAGCAACGTCAGAGTGGGGTAGGCACAGAACACCACCACTTACTGTCTTGATTCTGCTGCATTTCAGTCTCTGCAGTTATTTGGGTATACACTGGATAGATAAAACCATGTCAAGTAACCACACCCATCTCAGAGCCTCTGAAGTGAAGATATAAAAAAATCCTCATCACTACAGGACATACATGAACAGCTCTAAGGTTAGCAATAAACAGTCAGCAGACAGGCTCTGCACAATAACTAGGGGAGAAAGAACTGTGATGCCACAGATGCAACAGAAAGAGAACAGCATGGTTAACTGGTGCTATTAAGCAAGTCAGAAAGTAAACAGAACACATTATGTACCAGAAAAGAAATTAGCTTACAGGGGGGCAAGGCTAGATACTAAACAGTAAGCCATTACACATTCAATAAACATAAAAGCAATAAAATACTGAACCACATATTGTACAAAATGATCAGTTAGTGGCCTTAATGAAAACAGAAAATATATTTCTGTTATTAAGTGTTTCTGTTTAATTAGCAGTGGTGCTTTGCTGCATACAGAGATAAGCAGATAGATTCCCCTCTTGCCCCTGATTAACCACGGTCATCCTCCCTTCTGCTGAAGCAATAGTGTATTCAGCCTGTTATACTGTCAGGATTTCTGCATTACCTGTGCCTTTAAAAATATTTTTTAAACATAATGTCACTTCCCAAATGGACAGAATATCTCATTCATCTTGATTACAGCCTTAGCCTTGTTATTTACAAATTTATAATGGAGTACAAGGAACAAGAACATAAAATACTTCAAGCAAATATGTATACTGCACATACAGCTACTTACTGAAGTTTATAGGTTGGTACTGGGCTATCTGCCCGAAGGCATATATTAGCCCAGCCACGTTGTGCGGTATTCACCGCCCCTTTAGTAGTTCCCTAGACCCTTGTACTAGCAGCTAGTACCCTTGGCCCCTATCTAGTAGTGCTGTTGGTGTGATTCCCCGGTGTAAACTTTCTGTTACCCATCCACTCATCAAGGTTCCTCTTGAAGAGTGATAGTGAGGGGCTCTGTCTTATGTAGATCAGGACCCTGTTTGAGCTATGTGGTTCTTTAAAAATGGTATCCATTATAACCTAAATGGTTTACATCTTTCTGACTTGTTACTAGATACCCAGACTCAAATTTAGTACATTATTTTAAGCTGGTGCACAGTATATTCCAGCCAGAATACAACAGTACTGTAGGAAGCAATGACTAAGACAATTAACAGGAAAACTTTACAGATTACTATGTACATCAGCAAGCCTCGGATGTACTGTATATTTCTAAGAGGAACTACAGCAGTTCAGGAAAGCAAGATCTCCACTACAAGTCATCCAGGTATAATGGAGGATAACTAGTCATACAAAATAATTAATAGGTTAACAGCAGAATGAGTACATATATATTCTGAGGAGGATGAATTAGGTTGTAAGGCAATAGGATGCCTAAACTGAGAATCCCTCCAGCAGAGGTCTGTATTTTTATTAGAAGAGAAGAATTGTAATGAATTAATCCAGGAGTGATCTCCCTAAAAGCAAATGGTCTTACAGAACGCATTCAATAAACAAACAGTGTACAAGGATTAAATTGTGTTTGGGGGGATTAAAATGAACGCAGTTAGTTGGGAGAAGAGACTATAACTTCTATGTGTGATGTGCAACTGCTACTTTTGGGATTCAAAGCTCTCATGCAGTACTCAGCACAACAATAATTCACATCAGCAACAATGGAAACAAACTGCAGACAGCATAGGAAACAGCATACAGAAGTATACACATCTGAAGAGCTCAACCACAAAATAAAGACAGTGACCCTTTCTTTCACTGCCTAGACCTCAATGGATGTACAGTCTTCTGTATCTCTGTTAACAGATGACTTATACATAACCCCTGACTAGATTTTAAACACATACCTTCAGGCCATCTGGACAGCACATGGTACAAACTGTGTAAAATAAGGGCTATTATCAAGTTCTACCTATAAACTAGTATAGCAGCATCTAAAGTGCTTCTGCACTGTAGAAACATGCTGTTGTTGTGATACACCCCAAAGATAAATAAAAGGCATTGAACAAATCATTGAAACTTTGCAGTAATCTTTGTGTATATATATATATATATATATATATATATAGTCATATTTAAACAGCAAAAGAAAAGAAATACTTCTCTGATCACAGAATACCTTTAAAAATAGCTGTTTAATTTTGCAGCTCTCATGCTAACAGCATTTCTCTTGACTTACTAGGCTAATAATAAGCACCCCACACAGAAAAAAAAAGTATGTTGCAGGTACTGGAAAATTATGTCTAATTCAGTAATGGGAAATAATGGTAATATTCAGGATGCAGCGAGGCCATCAGTATGTCCAGGTTTAACTACTCTATAGTCAGTTTTTAAAACTCTAGAAGTGTTCTCAGTTATCACATGACAAAAACAGGATGAGGCATTATAGTCAATATCAACTCTAAAATCTAATTAATCAGTGAATTGAGTGCTGTAACCTAAACAGGGCCTTTTATTGACTGACTGCAGAAGGTTCTACACCTAGCTTTCTTACTAAGTACTACGTACAGTATTTTCAAATGCCACAGATTACTGAGGTCTTGAAAACAAAGTTACTTGTGCACCACCACTCATCTGACACACTAAGCATTACTTGTTAGCTTGTTGCTAGTCTGTTGGCACATAAATTCTGATTTAACAGTGGTCTGACATGATGGCAGTGCCATCTGTGCTCGTCAGTGGTGGAAGTACCTGGTTGTAATCTCTAACCCTCCAAAAGAGAGACGTACAATCTGCTCGTCCTTGTGTTCTAAATCTCCGCAGTAGTGCAGCATAGTAGATACATATTCTCGGGCTGGGAGCAACAACCAGGTTTCCTCCTATTCTGAGTTGACTTTAATAGACATGCAGTGCACACATAAGCAAAGAGCAAATGATGCTGCGATCAGTAAGTCAGAATATAAAATTCCCTGGTGCTGCTGTCCCAGGTTTGTCCGTCACCTCACCTGTCATACAAATGCGTTCTCTTTCCTTTAAAACAGATTAGAAAACATCCTAGCTAAGCTTATGACTCATATAAACACAGTGTTATGATATGCTTGCACATTCTCAACATCTTAATGTACCTATACCTAACATGCACCTATGGTGTCCAGGTCTTAAGGTCTGTGCCGTGCACTGCATTAGACAACCTGACTGATCAAAACGGATCTTGCCATTTTGTTCCACCTCATATACAGCGAAACACAAACAACTCATCACAATGATGTAGAAAGGTGACATTCCCACTCTGTTACCTTATCTGTTGCGAAACATAAGATGTTTAGATACGATCGGAGCAGATGTTACAGCGAAGTGGTGCGTTTTCGAAGAAATGGAACGGGAAATTAGCAAATGCAAAACTCTGCAGCAGCCAATCCAACGATGTTCTTAACTGGAATCTGCTACTGGTAGTTTTTTGTTAAATGCAGTTACATGTCTGGCTCCAGGGCAGCACTGCTCCTATTACTTCAACCATCTCCATTTATGAACGGACCCCATCATCTGGAGCTCTTTACCCACAGTGCCTGTGCCTCGCGCTTGACAGCAGTGCTAGAGCTCCTGCATCTCATCCCATGTATTCTGTTTCCATAGAGAACCTTCAATGACCCCACCCCCTTTGTTATAGCTGTATGATTCGCAGACTGCCGTGCCAATCCCGAACAAGTTGCCAAGGCTTATGCTCTGAAAATGGAAAAGGCTAGTGGTCCACAGGGGACTTAGGATGTAAAGTGCAAAATAAATACAAACGTATATTCATCCAAGTTACGGATGCAGAGACAATTATCATCAAGTATTTTGAGCAGTGGTCACGACAGAATTTCTGGTGCATTAAAACACTCGTTATATTTTATTTTATTGTATTTCAATGTGTTGACCACTGTACAGGTGAAACTAGACTAATTTCAGTGTCTCCCCGGGAAAGAAAATACGTAAACAAATATACAGTTTAAGGTTATGAAACTAAGAGTTGTAGATTACATGTTTGTTGCATAATGGAAGAACAGACTTGATGATGGCAATTTAGCAAAGCTGCAGAGGAACTGTCATGGGTTTCTAAAAGCCCCTTCAAATGCCACCTCTAATTTCCACAGATTGTGCCCCTCAGATGGTCTGCATGGACCTAAGGGCTACTATGCTGCTAGGTAATGTTCTTCCTCTTTCTCCTATATACGAGGACCTTTTGTGTAGCTAACACTGTAATACAAAAACTTAACACTACATTGGACTGGCTTCTCGATCAAGACTGTTTTTCTGCTTTGGTTTCATGACACAGAAGGAGGGTTACAGTGGCATATATGGATATTCCATGTAAAACTACTCTTAAGGAGCTTTTGAGAATTATGAGACACATAACTGGCGTCCAGCAGGGAATATTATTCATGCTTGAAGACTGGAATCTGACATGCAGTAGTGAAGGTCTATCAGGGGGACTTAGAAGGGAAATATAACAAAAAAGATTACATTTCTGAAAAAAATATATGAGAGTATTTAGAAAGGAAGATGTGAAACCAAGACAAGATTTGCATATTATTCCCCAAGATAAAACAACTGGAATAGACTGGACAGAAAATGTATTTCACAGGAACATGGGTATTTAAATGAAAATTTTGAATCACATCCAGTAACTATGTCAGACCATGCAGCAATAAAGACTAATATAAAGATATAGGGTAATCAAGTAAAAAAATAAGACACTGATGCTTTCCTAATTACTTATTAACATAGCCGGCTTTAGGCACCAGCAAAGCCTGAGGGCCCCCAACCACAGCAAGTTATCTTATCTTGATATTTTTTAACGTCTATCAAACTAACAAAAGCTAGTGCAGCAGTCTTGTATACTTCATAAACCAGGTGGGTAATCATAGGAAGTTGCTAGGCTATTGGCCCTGAAGCCCTTATAAGCTTAGCCAAGTGTTTAGCCCATGTATAGACAAATCAGCATCTGAAGCCCCGGTCCAGCAGGGACATGGGTGGAATGCCAGGGATGTATTTTCGGTTTCCCATCCAGTTATCCAGGCTGCACTTACAAAGGGCTAAAGAGGTACTCTGCTTGATGTAGAGAGGGAGTCTATTCCACAGATGGAGGAGTCTCTGGGACACAAATCTGTCCTGCCAATAAGTCCTATTAATATCACAGACCAGGTTGAGGCCACGTGTTCAGGTTACTCGAGTGGAGCTTGATTTACAGATATGCAGCAGTCCCATTAAGGCGGTGTCCGAGATCACTTTGTATGCCAGACAGAGGTCACGTCTGAGGAGTCTGTATGAAACAGAGCAGAGGGATAGGGCTTTTAGCCTATCTGTGTATGGTAGATGTTTTGAGGCCCTGGATTCTCTTGGTGAGGAAACTCTGGTCTCTCCAGCTGCTGCATGTGCTTTGCAAGGTACATGCCGAATAGGGCCTTGTACTCAATAATGAGCCTTATAAGGGAAGAATACAGGGATGTTATGACCTCATTGTCCCTGGATGAGATACCCTTACTTATGAGGTGGGCCATGTGGAAAGCTTTCCGTACAGTGGAAGCAACATGGTGGTCAAAAGTTAGGTTGATAACAATCTGGATGCCCAAATCCCTCATGACTGACTGCATGCTTAGGACATTGTTATTAATGTGATAATTTGTGAGGACGTCATCTCCCCAAAGGGGATGATGATGCATTTTTTGTATTTAGCTTGAGGCCATGTTTCTGGCACCAGTCATTTGTTTGGGTGAGACCTTCTTGCAGGATGTCCACGTCACTAGGGGAATTAATAATAGTGCCCAGCTTGCAGCCATCTGCAAACTTGGTCAGCCATAGCCCACTGGTTTTGGCCTGCACCTCAGAAAAGTATACCCAAATAACAGAGGCCATAAGACTGAACCCTGGAGTACACCAATCAATATGGGTCTACTGCTTGAGGTGGCTTCCCCTATTTTGACTAGATGGGTTCTATCAGTGAGCCACCCATCTGGTAACATATGGATTGATGCCTAGTTGACAGAGTTTATTATGCCTGAGTGGGGAATAATGTTGAAGGCTTTGGCCAAGTCAAGGTGTGCACTGCCTTCCCCTCGTCCATGGCTTTGGTGACTGTCTCAAAAAAGTCAACCAAATTTAACAGATATGACCTCCCCTTGACGAACCCAAACTGTGTGGGATCGAGTATTTGGAGGTTGCCACTGTCCTTGTTGATGAGGTCCATGATAATCCATTCCATGGCCTTACAGATCAGGCTAGTTAGACTGATGGCTCTATAATTTCCCGGGTTTGTGGATGTTCCGCTTTGTGTAGCAACTCTTATTTATATCTCCTTTAATATTCAAAGAGATCTCTGGTTATAGTAACAGTGTTTTATCAAGTAACAGACTTCATAATTCCATTAAATATTTTACCAGTGACATAGTGCCTCTGGCTTAGTTATACCTTGTTTGTTGGACATTCTCTCCACTAAAACCAACAACATAGTCAGCTTTAGGTACCTGCAATACCTGTGGCTGCAAGGGGACCCCTTAATCATCCTTGACTGAGTGGGGCCCCATAAAAGCAGCTGATGGTTATGAAAAATTAGGAAAACTGTATTAATGTCCTGATTATGCTCTTTAGCCTAAACAGAGCAGTGGTATGACCCTGTTAGGCTAAAGCTGATAATGAACATAAGCAGGGCAAGCAGTAGAGAGATCAGCAGGCTAGAGTGATTGATTTATGTGCAAACCTTGTATTTTAAGAACAGCTGAAGCATGCAATCTTCAGGGATGGTTTTTTCTCTCAGGGAAATTTATAGATACTGGTATAACACCAGATACTACAACTCTCAACTTCTTTGCAGAAGAATTCAGCACAATACCAAAAATAATAGCAGAATAATGACTCAAAATCAGGTACATATTTTAAATATTACTCTAAGTCACTTCAAAAGTTTATAAAATAACACCCTTTGCATCAACATGCATTTTTTTTTTTTGACAATAAGAAGTATAAACCTCTGATGTCTGGAATTATTGGCTCTCTGTATTCCTGAATGATTTATTAGCAAATCAAAATTTTATGGAAGGAAAGAACAAAACTATGAGCAAAATCAGGGAAGGTCTGTGTAATCAGAAACAGTTACAGGTATGCATTACTCCTCACAGAGGTAAATAAAAGTAACTTACTCCTGCTGCTGTTTGGCGATTGCTAAACAGCATTCACTGATCTGGTGTGGCAGTATCAGTGTTACACAATGTATTGCTATTTGCTGAAATAAGTACAAAACTAGTATTGCTATGGCTTTTGCGTGTATTTCTAAAAGATATCACTGATTTTTTATCTTTGCATACACCCAATAATGCCAGGACACATACACTATTCTTCTGGGTATCAGTGAAAAATGTAGCCAACAAGTAATTATATTTCAAAAGTAATTCATATAATATATCAACAGAACATTGAGACACTCCAGTCTTCAAGGAGTCTGGTGGCCCACACTCCCCAGTCTATATAAACTGATACAGGGAAGCTCCCGTAATCATCTTGACTGTGTGAGGGCCCAACAAAAGCTGTTGCTAGTTAGGGAAAAATGAGAAAAAATGTAGTAATTTTCTGATTACTCTCTTTAACCTGAACAGGGCTGACCTTGTTAGGATACAGCTGATAATGCCATCTGCCCTCAACTGCACCAATTCTAAAATGAGCTCTGCTCAGATGTGTGTGTACAGAAAGTTGCTGTAGGTTATGGGGGTGTGGTTGTGGATACTTCTTTCATTTTTATTACAGTCAAAACATAGAGGTGTGCACAGGAGGTCATTACAACTTTTGTTTGGTCTGAGAACACTTTGGTCATTCTTTCTTTTACTGCTTTTCATTTTCTGGCACACCTCAGAGGTGTATACAGAAGGTTACTATGGCTGGTGTAGGAGCAGTGTACTGTCTAGCAGTAACAAAGTACAATGCATTACTGTAACCTTTATTTTTCTTTCAGTTTCACATCAGGCACATGTACAGGTAAGTGCCTTTGATGGTTAGGGTTGAGAAACGAGGAGGCATGTTATGTATATGCATGTCAGCACTCACTTGAAACACATGCCTTTGGCAATTTGAACCTCTGTTTTCATCCCACTCTAACACCAGAGGGATGCAGTGACTGTCTTTTTTGGGAGGTTAGGAGGCAAGCCATATTCCTAGATTGGACCTCTGTATCCAGACAGCAAATGGCATGTTAGTTTGTCATGCACTACTATTTTGTCGTCTTTGAATATTAAGCCTTAGGCACAACTTATGTCTTCCTTGAACAAATAAAAAGACTAAAATTCTTTTCTTACTCATGATTTTTGTTTAAGACGCCGTTGGATTAACAGGTTGGGAAAATGCTGTAAAATGTATCCCAGAACACCTATAGCCCTATGGTTTCTTGGGCCCTGGTTTATCTGAGTTATTTCCTAAATGGTTATTACTGTGATGGCTTGGTCAGGAAAGGTGTGCTGAAAGGATGCAAGGAAAACTTAAGCTGAACAGCAACAATGAATTTCTTTGCTTAGTCATAATTTCTGTACAAGCCGTCACTGGATGAAAAAATTATATAAAAAGAAAAAAAAAATTAAAATGCACTTTATAGCATATATACAGCATTTCACCTAATGGGCCGACACAGTGTGGTACAAAGGCCTGTTGTACTGTAAAAGCATTGTAGTTACAGGTCAGTCTGTACACACTACACCTAAAAGTTTGCAGCATGAACTAAAAGGCTGCTTCGGAGTGGTGGCAGTGACAGGGTGATACACTGATGGAAGTGCCTAAGGGGGCCCCAAACTTGACATTTGCTGGGGGGGGGCACAAAATGCTAACACCGGCCCTGCTTATTAAAAGGAGTGAAAGAAATGGATAGTGGACATAATTCAAGAGTTAAGGAAAATTAGAATTTCTTCAGAATGAATAGCCAAGGAGTGGGATAAAATAAAAGTGGAATTTAATACACACATATTTAATTATTTATTTATTTATTTAACTGGGAAAAGTCCGACTGGGCCAGGAGTCCATTTTTAGTGGAAGCCCAGGAGAAAGGCTCCAGATAAAAACAGTACAGATACAGTACTTGTCAGTACAATATTACCATATGAAATATTTTACAGAGGAAATTTTTAACAAAAAACACACATAATTCTATTTTAGGCTTCAGTATAGAACACTAAAGATGTTGGTACAGAGGCAAGATAGCAAATTACTCATTAGAATGCTATATAAGGAATATATATGGAAGAAATGAGAGAGAGAGAAATATGGGAAAGAAGTAACAGGAACTATTTAAAGGGATGATGTACAGAAATCTTTCAGAGCAAGACAAGAAAAAAATGTTCAGTGCTAAAGGTAAATATGCATGAGTTTAGAAAGGTTGCTGTGAAGCAATGATTTTTTACAACAATCCCAAAGCACAAAAACTATTATCCCAGTTACTTAGGGAACAGAAATTAAAATGGATGTTGGCACACTCAGAGAGCCTATGACTAGAAAAATAACCAGAGGCCCTATAGAGATGTTATAGATATTCTGGAAATTATGATATTATGAAAATCTGCGTGATGACTCTCCACTTTTGGGCCAGTAATCAAGGAGCCTCAATCCTCACCACTGGTGCCTGTGGGAACATTCACTGGGAGGATAACAGGTACACATACAGTATCCCCAGATGCAGCTCTCTGCATCAAGCACAATCAAGTACAATTTCCCCTCAAGAGCACACAGGGAGGATAATCAGTCTGGGGGCTGGTTCCTCTCTCTTTCTCCAGATTCCCAATAAGACTCCCCACTGGCGCAGCTATAGAGTTCAGTCCTTAGCCAGGGTTCCTAGCCAACTCCTCCAACACACTCTTTGTACAACCAGTGCTTCGTGTCCCTGCCCAAGTAGCTGACGCACACACTCTTTGATATTTGATTTGCACACACACACACACACACACACACACACACACACACACACACACACGGGAAAGGGTGGCACAGGTTTACTAGCTATGTTCCCTTTTGCCCAGACTGTAAGGTAATTATCACTGCTACCAGAACCCCTCGCCAGGCCCTTAACAAAGGGTGTTTAGTTTTACTGTGTAATATTAATATTAATACAAATGGTAGTTTGACCAACAGCAAGGCTATTAGGAGTGGCCCACACAGTGTCACCAAATAAGTATGCAAGTACTGTTAAAACTTAAGTATCTCTACAAAGAACAGCCACAATGAAAGGTTTAAATATATTTAATAATAAATAATAAAAGAACAAGAAAATACTAAGTATATATTCACAGTGACATCCAAGTTCAAAATCACAGGAAATAGTTAAAATAACATTGAAAGACAGGCTCAGACATATCTAAACTAAGCTTCACTATATTCCTGACTGAATCTCAGAGAGTTACTATTCTCTACTTACTTAATAGAGCAAGGCAAATGATGTGGTGAATGGTCCTTCTTGTTGTCAGGCCCAAGACAGAATACAGAATGATCAAACTCACTAAGGAACTTCTCAAAATAATATCTAATATATTACTTCTGGGATAGCTTGCAGAATGACATCACTTCTGGTCATCTGACTTCTAGTTCTCATGCAACCCCCCATTGCTGGAAGATGGCAGGGTTTAGCAGCTACCTGTTAAAATACACGCACAAGGGCTTTTGCTCAGATTTGTGGCAGGTGCTGGAAGTCATAAAACAATTCCATACCTTCACACTTACAAAGTAGTAATTAGTTCACCCAAAAGACAATACAGAAATCTTCCTAGTACAGACTTGGTGTCTCTGGCTGCATGAAAACCTGTGAGATAGCATATTTGTAGTCCATAAAGTGAATTAATTTCAGATATATTTTAAAGTTTGCTGGACTGAGGTTAACCTCCTGTCTGACAATTTCCTCTGTTAAAATATAAACATTTAAGCAGTTACAATAGTGCATGCAATTTTCTGTTCTTTCCAGTAGGGCACACTGTGGATACATTTCAAACACAAGCACTTTACACATAACTTTTCAACACAAACATCTGTACAAATCAGTTTGATATAACATATAGTACTAAAACATTTTAACACAAGCATCTTGTATAACTCAGTTTGATATTCACAAATGACATATAATTATTTACAAAATTCCAGCTAACTGTGCTGGCAGTACCTCCTATCTTCACAATCTGTATAAAGCAAAGGAATGGGGAAAAAAAGAAAAGACACAAATGGAAATATTTATGCAAGACTTAAATATGCCAAGGTTAGAGGAAAATGAGGTTCAAGAATTAATGGTTAAGATGAGAGGGAAAAAGATAAAAAATGTGATGTGTAATCAATCAACAGGGAAGTCTCCAGGAACATATGGTATTCTTGTGGAAGTTAGGTGGGAAGATAGTGATAAAAATCTGGAAGATTTTGTTTAACAATATTTTAAAAGGAGGAAAAGTAACAACATCTTTTTTTAACACCTTTATTGAATTACCACTTAAGGAGACTGTGGTGGTGGTGCTGCGGTAGCGTTGTCGCCTCATAGCAAGACGTTGTCCCGTTTGATTCTCAGCTAGAGCATCTTCTGTGTGGAGGCATACATGTGCCTTTGTTGAAGGTTGTGCGTCAGGGCTGGGAACCCGGTACGTAAAAATCTACTACCAATCATTAGCGGACCGGAGTTCCGCTGTGGCGACCCCTAACTGGGAAAAGCCGAAAGACACAAACAAAATTGAATTACCACTTAAGATACGGGCAAACGTACATTTATATAAAACTAAACAAACCATATTAACATCTTCCCAGTTACAGACTTTAAACATCATATATATTCTTCTGCATAATTATCATCAATCCATTACATAAATTTATAAATTCCTGCCTTCCCTTAAACCTCTCCCTTCCTCTAAAACATTAGTCTGCATGCATTGTCCCCCACACTATGCATTTTTTCTATGTAATTTGCCCTACCCTTTTCTAAAGATCCCACGTCCAGTTCTTTTATCTCTATTACAGTATCCAATACTTTAAATACAGTTGCTTTAGACTTTGATTTCCACTGTCTAGTAACTGCTTTTATGGCAGACTTCATAATTAAACATAACAAGGTCTTACTATATCTAGGTAAATCAGATGTTGTATCCCATCTCAAAAATAATGTCCTTAGTTACACCTGTTTGCTCACGCAGTATTTCTGACAGAGTACTTTGCAAGTAATTTGTAAAGTCTCCCAACTCATTACACTCCAAAAACATATGTTCCCAGTTACCTATTTCTTTCTAATTGCATCTCCAACATTTGCCATGTACTGGAGGAAAAAAATCTTCTTTGCAAACACTTCCCAGCAAAAATCATATATCTTTTAGCCTCTGTTGCATATTCAGGAGCGATAAATATGTCCTCCAATTGTTTCCTTGTGAATTGCTTATCCAGTCTCTCTTCCTGATCTTTTCTATCCTTTTCTGATTAATTTCCATAATTGTCTTGCAATATTTTATATGCCCCCCCTAATTATCACTTTTTAACAGCAGATGCTATTCTAGATTCAGCTTAAAACACTAACAGTGCAGGTATTTCACTTAGGATTCCTCTATCCCATTACATTTTCCTATACTCTGATATCATTCCTGATAGGGAAGATAGTCACTAGCCTGCAGTCCAGATGTCTTCAGGGCCTCTTCCCATTCCATTACCTTTTCCTCTCTAGTTATTTGCTCCAAGTACTTTGGTTCCTTTGCCAGTTGTCTCCAATAAATTCCAGCCTCCTTTTGCTTACTCTTTGTACCCTTAATTGCAATCATCCCCATTGATAAAATCTTTCTCCAGTCTTGTGTTGGCTTAGTTCTTAGAAGCTAAACAAATATAAGTATTTTATGAGCAATAAAACCTATTAAAAAAGTGCAAATAGCAATGTTATCAGTAAGACATTTCCTTTACTGTGGTAATAGTCAGTGCATTCAGTCTATTAATAAACACTGTAATATATTACAATCCTCACAAACCTAAAATTGTGTTTTTTGCTGCACTTTCACAAACATACTGTCATATCTTGGAAACTGCGAAACCTAGACATATATCATTAGTGCAGTTTTGTTAACCAGACATAAGCCTTAATATGACAACAAGAAATTCTTCCATGGATATGTTTGTCAAGAGATTTACAGAATTAAGAAAAATATGCTTCATTTTACAATTATCAAAATAAATAACACCGTGTATAGCTCAAGATGTGCAATTTACAGTGCGTATATCAGATAGTTTACTTCAACAGCATCTAAGGTTTCAAGCAATGTCAAGCAACAGTTTGTAACTCATTTTTTAAAAATTATTAAGTATATATGGAAATATTACTTATCTTCATAATTAATAAATAATTAGCAATATCTCAGCTATAGTGTGATACAGATGGACATTGACAATGATTTTTCCTGCCCTCCACCATGGCATAGCACACTATATCTCTTAATAGCAAGTAAGGTTCACTGCTATGAAAATATGAACATAAATATGAAAATATGAATAATATGTGATAATCATTTGTTAATTTCTCTACTATAGGACATCCTAGACTAACAATATTAGGGCCATTTTGTTAATTAATTAGTAAAAAAATTACCAATGCAGCCCAAGGTGAAATTCACAATGAGTTTAATCATCCAAGTCTAAAATATCAAGGTCTACAATAACGTCTTCTGGAACCGACTAAGTGCTTTCACCCAACCAAGGGCATCTTCAGAGTCAGTTAATACAGAATTACTGGTTGCTTTTAAAACAATTTGTAACTCAACAATAGCCAATAACACTCGAAAAACAATCAAATAACAATTAAATAATTAACATCAGTAATTGATCTATTGATTCACCATGTATTTTTTAACCCTTCATATTGTTACCACAGTAACTATTTGTGATGTATAATTTAGTAAAGTAACACATCTAACAAAATATTCACAAATTTGTCTGTAAATAGTAAATAGTAAATAAAACAATAAATAAATAAACAAACTGCTATCCCAATGTATTTTGAATTTTGAATTTTGATGTTATACCAACAAAGCCTTTTGTTTTAAAATACAGGCTAAAGAAACAACATCATTGATGCCAGGCTTTGTACTAGCATCCAGTCTTACTTGCCATAAACACTCCTTTACTTCTAACATGTTCTGATAATCACCCCCAAAATCTGTCGTGTAAATCCTATCTATCACAAAAAATATAAATTTGTTAAAACTTGCACAGCTTTGACTGTGAATAAATAAAGAGTTTGTTGTTTTTTTATTCTTTATATCTCTAGTGTGTTCAAGTATTCTTTGTTTTAATTTTCTAGTTGTCATTCCTATATAGAATGCAGGGCAAGATAAGCAGGTTGCCACATAAACAACCATACCAGTGTTACAATTGCAGTAACCAGGACTTGCTATTGTTCTTTTATAATTCCCAACTCTGACATAAGGGCCATCGTTAATAAACTTACATGCCTTACATCTACCACACTTAGCCATCTTTGCTGGTCTCGTGCTAATAGGTTTTTGCCTCCTTTCTAACAGCTCCTTGATGTTTGTGCCTCTACTGTTAATAAACCTGGGGGACTCCCCTATAATTTTAGTACTGTCTTCAGAAAATATACTAAACCATCCTGCTTCAACTATTTCCTTATAATTCCCTGAATGTTCATTGTACGGTAGTATCAAACCTAAATGAGAATTGTTGACTGTATACTTTTTCTTGGAAATGTTGTTCTTTCCAAAATTGATATCAATCAAAATAGGTTTAAAGTCAACATTTCTTCTAATCAATATTTCACTCTTAGTCATTGTTAGCAAATCCTTGGGGTATCCCCTCTCTAAAAGCAAATCAATAAGTGTGTTTAGTTCTTCATTAAATTTGTCCTCCTCATTGGTTATTCTCGATGCCCTAATCATTTGGCCTTTGACTAAATTCCTTTTCATATAATACAGATGACAACTCGAAAAATGTAAAAAGGAATTACTATATGTCTTTTTTCTATAAATACTTGAGTGTATTTTTTCCTCCCTTATGTAGAGGTGCAAATCTAAAAAGTCAATAGTATTCCTATCAACTTTACTAGTAAACCTCAAAAATGTAGTCGTTGCATTCAAATATTTTATGAATTCCTCCAGTTCATAGTCGTTCCCCTTCCATAAAAGTAATATATCATCCAAGAACCTCAAATAAGTTAATATCTTATGTGCATATGGTGAGGACAACACGTATTTGGTTTCCCAATCAGCAAGCACCAGGTTAGCATATATGGGTGCACATCTGGCACCCATTGCTACACCGGTAAGTTGTTTATAGTATTCTGCTTCAAATTGAATAAAGTTATTTTCTAGAACCATTTCCATTAAATCCACTGTTAATAGTCTCTTGACTAGATGCATATTCCCATATTTCTGTAGGCTCCTAGAAAAACTTTCAAGCCCCTTGTCGTGTGGTATCACTGAAAAAAGGTTTATAATATTTATTGTTACAAAACAAAATTCTCCCAATTCAGTGTTATTCAAAATTCGCAAACAATCAAGACAGTGCCAGGAATCTTTCAATATGTGTGGCACTTGTTTATTCAAAATACATTGGGATAGCAGTTCGTTTATTTATTTATTTATTTATTTATTTATATCAACAAAAGCTGCTAGGGGTTCCATTTTTGATCTTTTTGCAGCCACTATTGGCCTGATGGGGGGATTTTTTATGCGTCTTTGGAATCCCAGATAGGTTGGGAATATGTGGATGTTCCACCCATAAATAATCAAATTCATCCTGATTAATAACACCTTCAGATAAATACTCATATAATTGCCAATCTATTTTGGTGTAAGCTTTCAAAACCTCAAACTTGGATACTAGACCATAGGTATCTCCCTCTTGTAACATATTCTGCATATTCCAAATATATTCTGTATTTGTCATAATAACCACCCCACCTCCTTTGTCAGGTTTCATCACTCTGTATTGTTGATTTTTTGAAAGATCATTCAAACAAAACCTCTCTGCCAGAGTTAAATTGCATGTAATATTTCTCAAAATGTCACTTGTTCTCCCAATTTGGGAAATGCAAAGTCTTTCAAATGCTAAAATTTGGGGATTATATGGTGGAACAAATGTGCTGGTCCTTTTAGGTGTAAAAAATTGTGTTTCCCTTTTAACTTTTGGTCTACTATCAAAATACAATTTTAAATTCAACTGTCAAGTGTATAATTTCAAATTAATAAGTATTCTCCCCAAGTCTTGCTTAAAGCTGGGTACAAAAGAAAAACCCTTTTTTAATAAAGAGACATGATCTGTAGATACCGTCATATCTGAACAATTATAAATGTTAAACATACCATCGCCAATAATCTTAGGACAAGAGTCAGAGTCTGTACTATTTTCTGAGTTGTTACTTAATGCCACTATTAATGCTTCTTGATTCGTTGGAGTTCTTAATAACGTCTCAGATAAATTTACCGAGTCTTGAGGCAATAAGGTGTAGGTCCAAAAACTTGGGGTACTGTGATCCTCATTGTTGTGTAACCCCTGCTCTATCTGTATCGCCAATTCCTGTTCGAATTGTTGTTGTTCGCATAAAATGTCCTCTGACCCCCCTTCCCCCTCAAATTGCCATCTGTCTGATGGTTCTGCCAGTGTGATGTCCTCTCTTGGCCCTCTTGATATTGTTGTTCTTTTAAGTGCTGATTGTAGTTTAAATTCCTGATCCGATCTGACCTCCTCAATTGGGGTGAATTCTCTAAAAAAACTTCTTCCCTATCATTCTGTATTTCTTCCCTCTCATCCATTTCAGAGCAATAAGTCTCTCTCCTAGTGTTTGTCTCCCCTGAAACTCGTCCTGTATTGGATTTTGGATATGCTCTGTTCTCAGAATATTCATTTGTGTCCCTGATTATTTTCCTTTGTTTCCTTTCCAAGTTTGTAGTTACAAATTTTTCTAGATCTACCTTAATTTTCTCAAATTTGTGTCTATAACTATCAGATAACAAATCAGTCTCTATACTTTGTTTTAACATTATCAAATCCACCTTCAGCAAACCTATTTTATTGTTATTTTCACCAATAATGATTTTCATAAGTTCTAATCCAGTTTTGTTGAACAAATCAAGCATTTTTGCATAAGCTTCAGTGTTAACTTCTATACCCATAGGCATTTTGTAAATCCTTAATCCTCTAGGTACCTGTTTAAGTTCCAAGGATCTTTCTAAAAAAGTGTTGTCACATTGTAAGGATTTATATTTTTTAGCTACTTTTTCAAATTTCTGTAACTGTTCATTTAAATTCCCCCTGTCTCCATGTTGTTCTCTGATGGTCATTTCACCAAACTTTGGTGAAAGGAGAAAGTTGTCTATATCAAAATTGGTGTTTGCTCCTCTATTATTTGCACTCATTTCACCTATTGCTCTACCAGCATAACTGCTGTGAGCTCCTCCTACATGTGCACTATTATTAATACTTTTTTGTTTGCCACTTCTTTCTTTGTTAGTACCTATGCATAGTAAATAATTCAACTTGTGAATCAGTAATGCTCTCAGTTTTGTCTGTATCTTGCTTTGCCTTTAATAAAGAAATAATTTGCCTAGATATATCCATATATTGAACCATAAGTTGCTCCATCCCTACTTCTTCTATTCCTCAAAACTGATGTATAAATGTTGTATAATATACAATAATATCTCCTTTAAAGTCTGTCTATTTGGTTAATCAACAATATAAGTACTACAACAACCCTATAACTGTTTGAAAATTTCAAATATAAAGACTCACTAAAACAATGCCAAATGACTTTCAATAATTAATTATTTAATTATTTGATTGTTTTTCGAGTTTTATTGGCTATTGTTGAGTTACAAATTGTTTTAAAAGCAACCAGTAATTCTGTATTAACTGACTCTGAAGATGCCCTTGGTTGGGTGAAAGTGCTTAGTCGGTTCCAGAAGACGTTATTGTAGACCTTGATATTTTAGACTTGGATGATTAAACTCGTTGTGAATTTCACCTTGGGCTGCATTGGTAATTTTTTTACCAGTTTTTTTCCCGTTTTTCTGTTTCATGTATCATGGACTCCCATTGTAGCCTAAAGGGATACAGCACAACGATATGCAGATATATCTATAAGGAGGGAACACAAGAACTTTACAGTTCCTAGAGGTGACGAAATTTAAAAACAACTGTCACATTTGTGTTCCTTGAGCTGTATAGCTGAATTTTTTTTGTGTGAAAGATTACGTTTAACACAAGGTTTTGTGTGTGCTGACTGGTTGTCCTAAGACTTTCAAAAGCGAAGGTTCATTGAAATTAATTGCGTTACCAAGAAGTTCGGGCTGAATAGCCGTTTGTTGTGGTAACACTTCATTTCAAACACAGGGGTGTTTTTATGTTGATTTCATACAGGATGACTTTGAGACACAATTGCAGTAATTTACAACTTTAATTGGAATCAGCGTTTTTGAATTTGTTCTCATTTGTGATTTTGTGTGTCAGTTATTGTTTTGTGAACATTTGTTGGTACAGCTAGGTTCACAAATACAGGTGTTGAAGAGACCCCCAGAGGTTCTTCCCTTCCGAGCATCTACCAATCAGATTTGGAGGATAGCAGTATCAGCTAAAGCTTCCTTGGACGTCTTGACTTACGGAGTGTTCCTTGTGACGGAAGAGACTGGGGACAAAGGTGTTCCGATTATTTGTTTTATGCTTTCAACTATATACTTTGAAATGATATCATTTCATTATATTTGAAACACGAGAATTTTACCAACGAGTCTCAGTGGTTTCATATACCACAAGTCATAGTTGGTAAGACATTTTTATTTTATTTTTTACTTTATTTTTTATTTTTGACTAGTTGCCAAAATACATAGTTCAATACAACTATTCTACATTTATGGTTTTGAAAGAATGAAACAACAGTAAAGGATATCAAGTTGCATATGGACATCGAGAACATTGAAGGCAACTAAATACATATTTTTAAAAAAACTTGACCTTGTAGTTCTTTCAAACGTTTGTTTCGTAGCAGGATTTTTAGGTTTATTTCGACACTGCAAACACTCAGCTTGACTTTGTTTCTCTGTAGCAGGACCTTTGGTTACATCAAATATTTGTTTTACTGCACAGAGATTTTGTATGATAAAGACTACTACAGCCCTAGGAGGCATTGGAATATCACTGTTGAGTTGCAAGAGACTTTAGTTGTGGTTTATTACTCTGGAGGTGGTCTGAAATGTCCAAATAAGAGACATATGATTCACAACGTAACTGCCAAACCACAGAGAATTTTTCTTGGTTTATTGAAGCCACGATTTGAAAGTAGTGCTGTTTAGCACAGAATGAATATACACTGTGGCTTTTGATATAAATACATATATATTGTGTTTGACATAACAATTTACATTGGTTTTATATTTAATTATAATTGATTCATATTATTTTATTTTATTTTAATTTGCAGATTTTTTGCTTTAGAAAAGTTATAAGAAAATATTTACATTATATTAAATTAACACTGTTTAATATGTATGATTTTTATTGAAAGTCATTTGGTGTTGTTTTAGTGAGTCTTTATATTTGACATTTTCAAACAGTTATAGGGTTGTTGTAGTACTTATATTGTTGATTAACCAAATAGACAGAGACTTTAAAGGAGATATTATTGTATATTATACAACATTTATACATCAGTTTTGAGGAATAGAAGAAGTACGGATGGAGCAACTTATGGTTCAATATATGAATATATCTAGGCAAATTATTTCTTTATTACAGGCAAAGCAAGATACAGACAAAACTGAGAGCATTACTGATTCACAAGTTGAATTATTTACTATGCATACTCCACCAGGTACTAACAAAGAAAGAAGTGGCAAACAAAAAAGTATTAATAATAGTGCACATGTAGGAGGAGCTCACAGCAGTTATGCTGGTAGAGCAATAGGTGAAATGAGTGCAAATAATAGAGGAGCAAACACCAATTTTGATATAGACAACTTTCTCCTTTCACCAAAGTTTGGTGAAATGACCAGCAGAGAACAACATGGAGACAGGGGGAATTTAAATGAACAGTTACAGAAATTTGAAAAAGTAGCTAAAAATATAAATCCTTACAATGTGGCAGCACTTTTTTAGAAAGATCCTTGGAACTTAAACAGGTACCTAGAGGATTAAGGATTTACAAAATGCCTATGGGTATAGAAGTTAACAGTGAAGCTTATGCAAAAATGCTTGATTTGTTCAACAAAACTGGATTAGAACTTATGAAAATCATTATTGGTGAAAATAACAATAAAATAGGTTTGCTGAAGGTGGATTTGATAATGTTAAAACAAAGTATAGAGACTGATTTGTTATCTGATAGTTATAGACACAAATTTGAGAAAATTAAGGTAGATCTAGAAAAATTTGTAACTACAAACTTGGAAAGGAAACAAAGGAAAATAATCAGGGACACAAATGAATATTCTGAGAACAGAGCATATCCAAAATCCAATACAGGACGAGTTTCAAGGGAGACAAACACTAGGAGGGAGACTTACTGCTCTGAAATGGATGAGAGGGAAGAAATACAGAATGATAGGGAAGAAGTTTTTTTAGAGAATTCACCCCAATTGAGGAGGTCAGATCGGATCAGGAATTTAAACTACAGTCAGCACTTAAAAGAACAACAATATCAAGAGGGCCAAGAGAGGACATCACACTGGCAGAACCATCAGACAGATGGCAATTTGAGGGGGAAGGGGGGTCAGAGGACATTTTATGCGAACAACAACAATTCGAACAGGAATTGGCGATACAGATAGAGCAGGGGTTACACAACAATGAGGATCACAGTACCCCAAGTTTTTGGACCTACACCTTATTGCCTCAAGACTCGGTAAATTTATCTGAGACGTTATTAAGAACTCCAACAAATCAAGAAGCATTAATAGTGGCATTAAGTAACAACTCAGAAAATAGTACAGACTCTGACTCTTGTCCTAAGATTATTGGTGATGGTATGTTTAACATTTATAATTATTCAGATATGACGGTATCTACATATCATGTCTCTTTATTAAAAAAGGGTTTTTCTTTTGTACCCAGCTTTAAATAAGACTTGAGGAGAATACTTATTAATTTGAAATTATACACTCGACAGTTGAATTTAAAAATGTATTTTGATAGTAGACCAAAAGTTAAAAGGGAAACACAATTTTTTACACCTAAAAGGACCAGCACATTTGTTCCACCATATAATCCCCTAATTTTAGCATTTGAAAGACTTTGCATTTCCCAAATTAGGAGAACAAGTGACATTTTGAGAAATATTACATGCAATTTAACTCTGGCAGAGAGGTTTTGTTTGAATGATCTTTCAAAAAATCAACAATACAGAGTGATGAAACCTGACAAAGGAGGTGGGGTGGTTATTATGACAAATACAGAATATATTTGGAATATGCAGAATATGTTACAAGAGGGAGATACCTATGGTCTAGTATCCAAGTTTGAGGTTTTGAAAGCTTACACCAAAATAGATTGGCAATTATATGAGTATTTATCCGAAGGTGTTATTAATCAGGATGAATTTGATTATTTATGGGTGGAACATCCACATATGCCCAACCTATTTGGGATTCCAAAGACGCATAAAAAATCCCCCCTTCAGGCCAATAGTGGCTGCAAAAAGATCAAAAATGGAACCCCTAGCAGCTTTTGTTGATATTGCATGTAAAGATATTTTAAAACAAGTGCCACACATATTGAAAGATTCCTGGCACTGTCTTGATTGTTTGCGAATTTTGAATAACACTGAATTGGGAGAATTTTGTTTTGTAACAATAAATGTTATAAACCTTTTTTCAGTGATACCACACGACAAGGGGCTTGAAACTTTTTCTAGGAGCCTACAGAAATATGGGAATATGCATCTAGTCAAGAGACTATTAATGGTGGATTTAATGGAAATGGTTCTAGAAAATAACTTTATTCAATTTGAAGCAGAATACTATAAACAACTTACCGGTGTAGCAATGGGTGCCAGATGTGCACCCATATATGCTAACCTGGTGCTTGCTGATTGAGAAACCAAATACGTGTTGTCCTCACCATATGCACATAAGATATTAACTTATTTGAGGTTCTTGGATGATATATTACTTTTATGGAAGGGAACGACTATGAACTGGAGGAATTCATAAAATATTTGAATGCAATGACTACATTTTTGAGGTTTACTAGTAAAGTTGGTAGGAATACTATTGACTTTTTAGATTTGCACCTCTACATAAGGGAGGAAAAATACACTCAAGTATTTATAGAAAAAAGACATATAGTAATTCCTTTTTACATTTTTCGAGTTGTCATCCGTATTATATGAAAAGGAATTTAGTCAAAGGCCAAATGATTAGGGCATCGAGAATAACCAGTGAGGAGGACAAATTTAATGAAGAACTAAACACACTTATTGATTTGCTTTTAGAGAGGGGATACCCCAAGGATTTGCTAACACTGACTAAGAGTGAAATATTGCTTAGAAGAAATGTTGACTTTAAACCTATTTTGATTGATATCAATTTTGGAAAGAACAACATTTCCAAGAAAAAGTATACAGTCAACAATTCTCATTTAGGTTTGATACTACCGTACAATGAACATTCAGGGAATTATAAGGAAATAGTAGAAGCAGGATGGTTTAGTATATTTTCTGAAGACATTACTAAAATTATAGGGGAGTCCCCCAGGTTTATTAACAGTAGAGGCACAAACATCAAGGAGCTGTTAGAAAGGAGGCAAAAACCTATTAGCACGAGACCAGCAAAGATGGCTAAGTGTGGTAGATGTAAGGCATGTAAGTTTATTAACGATGGCCCTTATGTCACAGTTGGGAATTATAAAAGAACAATAGCAAGTCCTGGTTACTGCAATTGTAACACTGGTATGGTTGTTTATGTGGCAACCTGCTTATCTTGCCCTGCATTCTATATAGGAATGACAACTAGAAATTCTGTTTGAGTTCTTACTACTGAATTCATGTTTTCCATACCAAATATTTTCATAAACTTTCTCAGAAATCTACCCTGTTTTGTTATATTTTCCATTCTAGGTCCCCAGATACATCCACACCATTGCAAATCTAGTTCCATTCCCCACCTATAAGTAATATCCCCCACTGAAAGTTGATTATTTCTGTCAAAATTTTCTTTAATTCCATATAACAGTCTTAGGTGGGATATAAGTACATGCCAGTATAATCCTTCTCCCTAGCCAGTAGCCCCTTACTACCACAAATCTAACATTATTATCTTTTTCCCCTCTTCTATCACTACTGGAACTCCTCTAGCAATTAGTGTAAGTACTCCCTTTTGCCTTTGTCTCTGATATTTTGTGGAATATCCTTAAATTACTTCTTTATTAAATTCACATGCTCACTTCGTTCCAAATGTGTCCCCTGTTACATTGCAATTTGCACTCTACATTTCTTCATTCAGTACTCTTACCTTTTTGTCTATATATGTGAGGCCTTTCGCTTTCCAAAATAGTATGGATAGTGTAGTTATTATGATAAGAAAAACTAGTAAACTGAAATACGAGGCACGGTGTAACAAACACCAGTAAACAAAAAAAAAAAAAACAGTAAACAAAAAAAAACACTGTGGAGAGGACAAACCGCACCGGACAGCCGAAAAATTTAAACTGATTTATTCCAAGGTTAAATGTTAAACAATACACCACGTTTTTCGTCAATAAGCTGTAAGACTTCATCAGACAAGACACAATTTAATTAACTCATTTATATATGCTGACAAATTTTAAATTAACCAATAAAATCCGTTAAAAACAATCCTCATGAATATGTATGTAACATAAAAGACTCGTCCAAACATTTTAAATGCATCCCTATATTCCAGAAACATATATTATTTGTTCAATATTTTATGCACTAAAAACATAAATGATTTTTTAATATTTTATATGTAAACTATATTCATATGTAGAATTCATAATATTGAAGACAACGTTAAACCAAAACACAAATCAATTCTTCAATGGGCCAATAAGTTTTAAATATTTCATACATTTAATATAACATAACATTTTATGGATATACTATTTATGTTTATGCATATTCTACATATTTTTTATATATGTTATATATTTCATGTACATTATAGAAATATATACATTTATTTATGTATTAACAGCTTTTGGGTTTAATATTTAATTCATAATATTTATTTATTTGGGTATTTTAAGGTGTTATTTATATTCATTATATGTATTGATTCCCGTTCTATTTCAAGTTTCATTTTTTCTATTTCAAGTTTCACTTTGATTTCAGGTTAAAAAGATGCAATAGGATTATATACCACTTTTGACCACTAGATGGGAGTATTGGCCCATTGAAGAATTGATTTGTGTTTTGGTTTAACGTTGTCTTCAATATTATGAATTCTACATATGAATATAGTTTACATATAAAATATTAAAAAATCATTTATATTTTTAGTGCATAAAATATTGCACAAATAATATATGTTTCTGGAATATAGGGATGCATTTAAAATGTTTGGACGAGTCTTTTATGTTACATACATATTCATGAGGATTGTTTTTAACGGATTTTATTGGTTAATTTAAAATTTGTCAGCATATATAAATGAGTTAATTAAATTGTGTCTTGTCTGATGAAGTCTTACAGCTTATTGACGAAAAACGTGGTGTATTGTTTAACGTTTAACCTTGGAATAAATCAGTTTAAATTTTTCGGCTGTCCGGTGCTGTTTGTCCTCTCCACAGTGTTTTTTTTTTGTTTATTATGATAAGAAGTTATTTCCCTCTATTAAAAATGACACCTTTTTTAAATTCCTGTTTCCCGGTTTTGTGTTACATACACCCACCAATGTTTAGCAGGTTGATCCTTTATACAGTTGTTTTTTATCATCTGCTTTTGAAGCTATGTCACATTTTACAAGAATTATTGTTATAATGAAAACCCTTAAAAAAAAAAAAACACCACTAGGACACCCCCATAAGCTATTGACATAAAAGAAACACATAAAATCATATACCTCTTGAACAATTGTCCCAAATCAACAGCTGCATGTTACATTACCTAACATAAAATTAAAGTTATCCATGCCAAGACCTGTGTTACAGCCTGTGCTCCTACTCCCCCAATTGCTGTCTGTTCTTATCTTATCTTTATTTGGTTTACCAGGTGTGAAAAAGAGCTTATATGCTTTCAGAAAACATTAACTTTTAGCCTGAAGTAAACATGCACTGACTTTTTTAAAATAACTCTAAATTATACACTGTTCTAGAAAATGTATTGAAGTATTTAGGTACCAGGAACGTTGTTATCTCTTATTCATTTCCAATAATTTCAAACGTTATTTTTCACTAAGTTACTTGCCCTTGTACCTTTTAATTTTAGCAAAGAATTTCCAAAACTCTTGAGATTTGTTGCCTGGACCTGTAGTCAGCCTGTCTCCTTGGAAATATAATAACAGAATTTACAGTTGCAGATTTCTCAACTCATAGTGAATGTTTATTTGCTAGAGGAAAACTTTTCATTACATTGAGTGTTGTTTTATTTTAAAACCCCCATGATTAAACAAAAGACTTGTTATTAGATTAAACCAGGGGCATTAATCCAGACATTCACAAAACTAAGAGAAAACATCTCAACTCTACATATATTATAATCAGTGTACTTTTATGATCCATTCCCCCACCCCAACAGCCCAAGAGTACAGCCTATTAATTTAAACATACTTTTGTTCAACCTTTGTTCTCTTTTTAAATTGTAATGCCTGGATTTCTTAAAACTAAAAAAGAAAACAAAGTACTTGTTTACTTTAATATCTTTATCACAATCACTGTAAAATTATTAACTATATAACATGAAATGTTTTATACAAATATTAAGAACAACAATTATTTTACTTACAACTGCTTTTCCTCTTCTTTTTTTCATTTAGTGTCCTTCCAAACATTAATGACATGAAGTGGGATATATGCCTTTCAATCCTCCCACATGTTTAACAAAGTCAACAAAAGTCTAGTCTTTCTTAACTAATTTTTCTTATAAAGCCGTATCTTACAAATATGATTGATGCTTTATAGTGTCACATGTATTCATTAATTTCAGTGTTGCTTGTCTTCTTCCTGTTCATCTCCATCTCCTAACCCCAGATTTTGGTTCAAGTCCAAGGTACTGATGATTCATCTAGCAAACACCTGTGCTTTTTTCTGTTTCGCAAGCATTTTTCTTTGGAACATTGGAAAATGGTTTCACTGACAAAGCCTGTCTGTGAGCTTTATCAGAAGAATGAGAAGGGTTTGATGGCTCACGTTTTGTAGGGAAAACTTTAGTATTACCTCTGTAATGCATCATAAATTACTTTGATTCTCCAGGAAAACAATATTCTGAAAGAGCTGGATATAGCAGCTTGAACCTCAGACCAGTCTCTCTACATTCCCCGATTGCTGCGGGAAATTTGATTCTCTTCAGCCTGGTGTACATTGAATAATCATTTTCCACAAACACTCTACTGTCTCCAGTTTTAATACCTTGCCCTTCTGCCTCAGTTTTGTCAGAATCAACTCTTTCTGCTGGTATGATTGCATCATTACTAATACAGTTCTTGACAGCTTTCTCATAGGTTTGGAGCATGCACATGATGTGCCCTTTCAATTAACAAATTATGATGTGGAATACCAGTCCAGTTACTTATTTGTGGTTTCATAAAGTTACTATAGCCTGTTCCTACCAGTTTCAGTGGTATGGCCTTGTCCAATCTATGGTCAATAATTATATACTACCCCTAGTGAGAATAACTGGGATCATACCATATATAATTTGATGGGACCCATACATGGGAGAAAGCATTTGGGAGCTGCCTCTATCCTTTAGTAGTAGAGGGGGTAGTCCTGGGGCAAATTGTCTGTTTCCCAGTTGCTTATGAATATGGACAGGGATGAACTTTGTTTTATTTGGATTGGGAGTCTGTTCCAGAGCAGTGGTATCTTCTGTGAGATATACCTATCCCTTCAAAACATTCTGTTGATGTTGCAGAAGCTATTTAGATAACTAGAATGAGTATTTCTGATGTGATTTGACTTGTTGATGTGTAGTAAAACCATCAGTATTGGGTCAGAGGATGTCTTCTATGCCAGATACTGGTCACCTCTTAACAATCTAGAGGATACTGAGTAAAATGACAGGTCTTTGAGTCTGTCTGTGCAGGCATATTTTTGGGCCTTGTGGTAAGGTATCTCTGTGGGCACTCAGCTTGTGTTATGTGTCTGAACAGATATATACCAAAGGGAGCATGATATGTAATGACTGGCCTAATGAGAGCTGAGGAAAGGGGGCAATGATATCCCTAGTTCAAGACACAATCCTTTTGTTTATAAGCTGTGCAATATAGAAGTACTTTCTTACAACAGTGGACATATGTTGGTCCAAAGTTAGGTCAATGCCCACAGTTCCCAAATCCCAAATGACTGGGTCAACTCTTAGTGGCGTATTTTTAATGTGGTAGTTCCCTGAGATAGATGACTTCCCAAAAGCATTTAGTTTCAGTCCTTGATTTTGACACCAGTTATTTATTTGGAACACACCTTCCTGCAGAATGGCTAAGTCATTTGGAATTCAGTGACAGTTGCTAGCTTGCAGTCATTTGCAAACTTAGTCAGCCAGTGCACTTTGGTAATGACTTTTACTTCAGAAAAGTAGATACCAAACAACTGAGGTCCAAGCACAGAACCATGGGACCTGGATTATAAAGTGTTTATGTTGATACTAGCTAAGAGAATGTCCCAGTTGTTGCCAAAACTGACAGATATGGATCAATGTGTTTTTCTGGAAGAGAAGCAAACATCTGACAACATTAACGGACTGATTATGATCCAGAGGGCAGCAGAGTGCAAAACTACTGTTGTTGGTGGGTCTTGATTCTGGGAAGGAATTTGATAGAGTTAGCTGGGGTTTTATGAGAAGACAATGGAAGTACTTGTGTTTCATGATAGAATATTGGTGTTAATTAGGAAGATAATATAAAGGGTCAGTGGAAAGAATCAAGATGGGAAACTAGACAGGGGTGTCCTCTTTCCCATATTTGCTTTATACTTAGAACCATTGGCCAAGAAAATAAGGGACTCATAAATTCAAGGGTATAACTGGTATGGTATTCAAGAAAAAATAGCCTTATTTGCAGATGATGATATTTTGTATTTGGTAAATCCAGAAAAAGGATATTTCAGTGTTATGGAACATTGTGAGACAGTTGTAATTTTTCAGGTTATAAAATAAATGAAGATAAAACCAAGGCTGTAACAGTAAACTGTTTACATGATTGAATTTGTTCAGCAATGCCTATATTTATGGGGACATGATGCGATGAAGTATTTAGTTGTTTTAATTAAAAATGAATCCATTATGGCAGTTGTGGAAATGAGGGAAGAGACTAAACAATAAAACACAAATGCTGAGACATTGGAAGCTCTTGACTAAGGATATGAATAGTAAGTTACAAGCAGTGAAATTATTTCTAGTCCCTTTAATATTATATACCGGTCAGGCATACCAGAGGAGAAGCTGTGGGACATAATTAATAAAAAAAATGAAGGAATCTACTTGGTGGGGGGAAAAGCCAAAAGTTAAGAGTGATAACTTGTTTCTCTGCACAGTACAATGCAGTTTAGAATTACCATATTTAAGGGGTACTTTAGAGCTACACCATTAAGGCTCATATACATAACTCGAGCAGAATCAAAGTGGAAAGAAACTATGCTGAAATTGGGGAGGTATGAAATAAGGAGAGAGTAGGATTTTAGATGTAGGCCCTTAAATAAAATAATAACATCTGCCCAGAATTTTATATTTACAAAGAAGCAGAAAGTATTTTGAGAACTTAGCTAACACAGGAATGGATAAAGGAAATTTTACCAATAGGGATTACTACAAGTAAGGGCACAGAAACTAGGCAGGAGGAAGCTGGAATTTAATAGAGAATATTAACAAAGGAATCAAGGTATTTGGGCGGGGGTGGGGATCATAGAGGTGGATGAGGCTAAGCAGAAGTCTGACTGTAGTTTGTAGACTTCCTTCCCTACCAGGGACTGATTTCAGAGTAAAAGCAAAGAGAAAGGGCTGGGGGGGGGGGTTTGGTAAGTTTAGAATAGATGCCATGATAAAAAAGGGATAGTTAATAGGGCATATAAATAATGCATGTTACCTATAAGAATCAATCAGAAGAGGTTAGAAAAGATTGTGAAATGAGAACGGAAAGACACAATACAAAAGAACAATGGGAGGATATTTATACTATTTCCAAGTATGCAACAAAATCTAGAAAATTTAGGATTTCTGCATGGAAGTGTTTGCATGGGTATTTTATACCCCTAAGTAGAATTTTTTTAATCTTAAAAAAGCAAGCATTACAATTAGTAATCCTGCTGTTACATAAACAGCTAGTCAAACTTTATTTTTTTCTTTTACAATATATTTATTGGTCACATATTATTTTGTGATTTCTAGTCATATTTCTTTTATCAGAGTGCTGTAATAAGCACCACCTTATTAACAGAGTATGCCAAGGACTAATACGGAAACTGAAATACCTTATTGTGATAATAAATGCAGGCAAAAATTAAGCTGAAAAAAATCCTTACAGGAATGGGAAACTTGCAACAACATAAACTGAACAGTAGAGACCATTCATCACAATCAGATAGTGAGATATAGAACTGCAGTGCACTAAAGGGATGGAGAAAACTTAAGAAGTTACTGACCATTGGTCATCTGCATCAAAATGTCCATTTTGATGGAGCACGTAAGTCTTTGGAAAACTAAAGAAGATATGGTAATAAATAGCCTGCAATGTATTAGGGTATAGGATCACAGAAACATAATTAAGGAAGTATTGTCTTATATCTGCCACAGATCATCTATTTATTTCAGTTTGCTTTTCTCCTGAAGGACCTTCGGACTGACCCAGTACTACAGCATGGGACTGCTGTGCTATCCACCATGTATGCAGCACGGCCATGGCTACACCTTATTCTTACAAAAAAGGCTTAGCTATGTCTCCCAGTAAACTATTGCTGGTGTCAAAATGGAACACTTTAGCTCAGTTTGTTTGTCACCAATTTGAACTTCCAACCACCTTGGCTAATCACCATATCAGGGCTTCATGTTCTGCAAATAGCAGCTGCCTCATTGCTCCAACTGAATGTTTCAGTTTTACAAACATAGCCATAATATACATTACTGTTGTAATACAATCTTTTGCAAGGGGAAATAATGGTAACTATTTGAAAAGTCGGGAGCTGCTAGAGCGAGTCCTGAAATACAGAGACTGAATGGCCTAAATAATGGACTTACATATACTAAGTCCAAGACGCCATTTCTGAGAATATTACCTTTTCTCCAAGGTAAAGCAATCTCAGAGTTGGTATATATAAGTTTGGGGGGTGTGGGGGCTTACCTCCATATAGGGGGTGCAGGGGGGCTTACTCTCCCAGTAAAAAGAAGTTTAAAAGAGAAGAGTGATTTTTGAGATTTGCTCTTCAGCTTGTCAGCATTCAGCCTTTTGAGTGCCAACATTTCAATAGGGAAATGAAATAATTCTTAACAATAATATTGCATCATTGTAACAACGCTATTCAAGGTCCCTAGGATGCCATACATACATACTTGTAGGAAAGATTGGAGAAGAAAAGGAGTCAAAGATGCTTTTGAAAGGTGGAAGAATAGATACTGAAGTGTTAAGCCCGGGGTTGGCTATAACATTCTAGTGCATCTGATAGATGTCTTATGTTCTTCTGTTAGAAATGTTGTAAGTTCATATGTATGTTCAAATTATAGGCATGGCTCTTATAATTCTTGAACTGCATTCTAGAATCTGTCATTTATACAATGAGAGAAAAAGTATATATTTGTTGGAAATCAAATAAAAAAGATTCCAACAACAGAAACATGGCAGAAATAAAAATGTTTATTGAATCAGGTAAGCGTTTCACACCACTAGGTGCTTCTTCAGACCATAAACTAACACTCAAGCTAAAAACTATTTAAAAGAAATCAAATATCAAACAGCCAATAAAATGCCTCATCACATTAAGACACAATTAAAAACAATTACATTAAAGAGCCCTTAAAGATATTAGTGTGGAAGGTGCCTGGATTTTTGAACTGGCTTCAAACAAACCCTCTCATTTAGACCAGGGAATTTGTTTACCTGCAATTTAGTTATCCACCATAACTCCCTCTTCTCAGTTTGTTTCCTAAAGTCCCCTTGTCGTGGATTTTTCTCAACAACCTCAACTGCCATAAAATTAAAAGCATGTGTTAAGCCATGTTCCATTACATGTCTGGCCAGCGCATTCCTAGCGTCCCCTATGCAAATACTATAGCAATGCTCTCTTGCCCTTTCAGACAAAGGATGATTAGTCTTCCCAAAATAATAACCCATGCATATTTTCATGAGGCAAGATAGACTAGATTCGGTGTACAATAATCTGCTGACACCCTGAACCTATGTGTAATACCTGTAACTGGATGCACAAAAGTATTAGACATATTAATATAAGTGGAAAAACTTCATCTATTTTACTTCCTTGTGTCAAACTCCTTATATAGAGAGACCATGGGTACATGGTGGGTCCTATAACATAATTGTCTCTCTAAAGACTTCTTGTTCTTATATCTAATAAATGGTCTGTCCCCCACTATACTTCCTCTGGAGTTATCAGTTAGTAAAATAGGCCATTTAGATCTAATAACTCCATGTATCTCTTCTATATCACTAGTATAATACATCATAATAGGTATAATGCTTTGCCATGACATTCCAGGCCTCTCACAGTGCATGTGAGTGTCCAGATCCCTGAATACTCAAGGAAAATAGGGTCTTGCCCTTTCAGCTCTTAGAGCCACTGCCTCATTACATGCATTCTCAAGCTCCTTAAAATTATAACCCATCTCTTTAAATTCAATGCTCAAATTAGATAGATCTCTTAGAAACCCCCTTTCTAGGTTATTCAGCCTAGACATACATAGGGTCTTATCCTTCAGAATATTCTTATAAATATAGGCAGGATGCACACCCTGCCTTTGCAATTCTTTATTGTGTCTACAAGATTTTCTGTATAGTCCTGTATTAATAAAACCATTTGCATCCTTAGTAATGCAAACGTCAAGGAAGCCAATAGATTCCAGTGAATAATGACTCGTAAACTTTCAGAAAAAAGTGGTGGTATGCAAATATCTCATAAACTCTTTTAGCTTTATCAGGAACCCTTTCCACAATAAAAAGATGTCATCAACAAACCTTCTGTAAAAATTAATATATTTCAAAAATCATTCCCTTGAAAAACATATTGCTGTTCCCATGAAGTTAAACCATGTTGGCATAGCTATTGACATGTCCATAGCTAGGCCAGCCATCTGTACATATAGGGAACCTTCAAACATGAATACATTATTCTCCAAGACTACTTCTAGAAATAAATGATTTTTCCTGGTGAATCTACTGCCTCTATTTTTAAGAAACCCAGGACCTTTCAGCCTTTATTACATCCTGTTTTAGAAATATTTTGCAGGAAGTGTGAATCAAATTTGTTTAATATTTTTTCTAAGGGCACAAAGACTAAAAACAATGTTTATAATTTAACCAATGATGAGAAAGATGCAAATTAGAGCTATGCAAAAATAAGGAAATAGTTATTAAATCAGCAGACATAGGAATGACAGGGTGATAATGGACCACTCTTATTATAGAGACACAATTAATGTTATGTTGGTAGATGAGTCAAATAGAACAAACACAACTGTGATAAAGTGAAGCTTGTAGACCAGCAACAATCAAGAAAAGAAACAGCTTCACAGCACAGAGAGCAGATTCCCCACCAGGAATCAATAAGCAGGTTTCACTTAAACCAATTCTGAAACATAAAAAACAATGTATAAGGTCCTGAATGAGTTTATTATGAAATATATAAATATATTTATATATGCTTTATTTATATATATATATATATATATATAATTTTAGATATGTATGTTTTATGATAATGAATTTGTATGCATATGGTTCCCCTCCAAGCCACTGAACATTTAAAACATCGAAGTTCAGATCATCGAGACCAGAACATCGAGTTTTAAAACATTGAAGGTTTGAAGGGGAAGAAAAAGGTAAGTGTAGTTGGAAGAATGTTTGTGTTTTTGCAGGGCACCAAGGTGTCCTGCATACTGTGTTTGTCTATGTGCCATCTGTGTGATGGCAGTACAGATAGGGTACAGAAAATCTCCTGTTTAGTACTTCTGCATATAGCGATAAATGGGAGATTTCCCTTTACTCCACTTTAGTGCGGTCTTGGAGTTGGAATATTAAAGTGGGGGACACAGCCCCCCTGCATACGATTGTTACAATTTCTTTTTCTTTTTCTTTTTTTTTTTGGTTACACTATTTGATGTTCTGTTTTCGATGATCAGAACTTCGATGTTTTGAAATTTTGATGGTTAGAAGTGGAACTATATATATATATATATATATATATATATATATATATAAATAATTTTAGATATGTATACTTTATGATAATGAATTTGTATGCAGATGGTTTTAGAAGTCTATGTGAGTAATTCTTAATTAGTGAAAGTTTGATTAATTATGTCTTGATAGGTTGGGTTGTGTCATGTGATGTTATTTGAATGATATAAATTGTATGTATTTAGAAATACTTTGTAACACTGATGAAGGACCTTGTCCGAAAGCTTTGGTATATGACAGTTGTATTAAAACTTTGTTTTAACTCAGTGCTGTGAAGCTGTTTCTTTTCTTAATTTTTGCTGGTCTACAAGCTTCACTTTATCGCAGTTGTGTTTGTTGTATTTGACTGTTGCTGTTGTTTGAACACACTGTGAGCACTGAGACTATTAACTTTTGAGGTGCGTCATGACACAACCACAATTACAACTTCAACTCCAACATTCTCCTCAAGGTGCTGTAGGTACTGCTGTCACTGCTGGTAACTTACAGAATCTACTTTTGAGAGAAAACACGCTATTACAACCGAGATGCAGCAATTCTGATTTACTGAATATCTCTTCCGCTCATGAAGAAGAACGAAACAGGTATACCTCTAGTATTTTAACTTTGGAACAGAAGGTTAAAATGTTGAAGAGGTTTCAGTGGCAGAGATACAGCTTTGCTGCTTATATTAATTTGGGCATTGTTCCACTAGGGCTTCGGGTCCTGAATATGCCCTCTTACAAAAATACTTATCCAGAACTCTTGAAAAGATGGCAGGAGATGAATATCAAACTGGGCATAGACTATAAGGTGCTAATGAATGAGTTTTTTGTACAAACGGAAGTAGATTTGCTAAATGAGATTAATGAACTGGAGAGACAGGTTTCCTCATCTGTTTTGTTTGTTGAATATACAACAATTTATAGTGCCATGTCGGGTCGCTTATGTGGCTATGATAAGCAGTTGGAAACCACAAAGAAAAGTAAAATACAAAGGGATATTAATGATTTTACTTGTGGTAATATCTTTTCCTCGCCTAAACAATTGAGGCAGGAACAAGATATTATAATTAAAATGAAGCCTAATGCTAATTGGGCTTCAATGAATGACTTAGATACCTTTGAACTGCCAACTAATGAGGTATTGCCAACCCCAGCAGCAAGGACTGAACAGTCTATGATTGGCTAATCGGAGATGAGAGGAAGTGATATAAGACCCACCCCTGAGGCCTTGGCATCCGGAACATCAATACGGATGGAAACGGCGAATACATGTATTAGTAATGATGGCATTTCTGAGCAGGGAGCATTGACTAGTGATTTCTCCAAAAATGTAACTGCAAATAAATCTTTTTTAGGCCATCAACAATGTCTGGTATTAAATCTCCCTGAGAAAGTGAACCAATGGCAGCAAGGGGTTGCCAGAAGACGCTCTCACTCACAGGGGAGACAGCGCAATGGTCCGGTAACTTGGAGCAAATCATTCAAGCACCAGTAATTCTTCTTTCTACCGCTAATACTATCTCTGAACTTTTTGTGGACAATAGTTCTGATTTTAACAGTAACATAACTCCTGGAGTATCAGTCGTTTCTCCAGGCATTATTAATATTTCTAATGCTGGTTTTGATTTTTGTTCTGATAAAGTTGCTAATATGAATAGTACTGTATCTACTGAAAAAGTGATACGTTTAGGGAATGGCTGTGTTGTAAATTTATCTGATATGGAACTTTCACCAGCTGTTACTTGAACATGGTATTAAATATATTCCTTCAAATGTTAGAAGCATTACAGATGCCCTGACTGAATTGAAAAGTTTGTTCATAATCTAAGTTTGAAATTAATTTTTAAGGATAATTCTTCTAATACTTCAGTAGATCTGAAGAGACGAAGTACCTTTATACCTATTAATGATCCTATACTTACAGCATTTCATGATGTCTGTGAAAAACAGATACATGAGTTATATAACGATAATGCTTTTTTAAAAATTTACAATTTGTCTGCAAAGGAAACTGAAGCATTGCATGACCTACAGCTAAATAAGGATATTATAATTAAGGAAGCAGGCAAAGGTGGCTGCATAGTAGTTATGAATTCTACTGATTATATTATTACAATGTATGAATTATTGATGGATATACAGACATTTAAACCCATTCAGGATGCTGATGTTAGTAGAATTATTAATAAAGTGAATATCAACATCTATGAGCTGCAAGTCAATGATGACATAACAATTGCTATTTTTATTTTTTTAACAATACCTAGTCCTACCATCCCAGTCCTCTATGGAGTACCCAAAATAGATAAATCCTTGTGCAGGCCTCCTATGAGACCAACTGTTTCTGGCAGAGGATGGATCACGGAACCCATCTCTGCCTATCTGCAGAACACTTTGAAAGAATTTCTCTGTTTTGTACAGTTTTATCAAAGATACTGGTCATTTTCTTACTTTGTTGCACCAATGGTATAAAGGCAGTACTGCAATGGATATCCTTTTTGTAACTTTGGATATTGAGTCTCTCTTCACCTGTATTCCTAACGAATATAGTGTGAATAGTATAAGACATACTTTATGTAAGTATGGTAAGTTTACAGCTAGGCAGATTGAAACTTTCTGTGAACTGTTGGAAATAACCCTAGAAAATAATATTTTTTCTGTTCAACAAACAGATTTACTATCAACAATTGGGTGTAGCGATGGGTAATCCAGTGGCTAATACATATGTCAACCTTACCCTTGGAAATTGGGAAGATGCTTTTGTCTTTGATGAAAATAAGAGTACATATAGATCTAATATTCTTTTTTACAAACGTTTTGTAGATTATGGTTTTATTGTGTGGCATGGTAATGAAAATGCACTTGATGATTTTGTATGTTATTTAAATCAAACAACGAATTTCTTGAGTTTTGAAATGACATTTTCTAAATTAGACATAAATTATTTGGATGTTAAAATTCAATTGGAAGGTCAACGTATGAATACTAGCATATACAAAAAAGAGGTACATACCAATAAATACCTACATAGAAAGAGTATGCATGCTGGGCATATTTTCAAAGGGGTTGTAAAGAGTCAGTATATGAGAGTCAATAGACTTAATACTGATGATAATGTATGTACTAGGCAAATGATGGATATGACTCATGAATTTATTGAGAGAGGGTATGATGTGGCCCAGTTGGGCAACCTTAGTGAAGAAGTAATGGCACAGAGATGGAACGAAATTAAACCATACTTCTCAGCTAATGGACATCTATCTAATAAGGACAGAATAATGATACATCTGAGTTTTTAAGATATACTATGACCTATAGGAGAAGTAGTAAACCAACTGAGGACATTGTAAAAAGAAATTGGAGCATACTAAGGGCTCTACCTGGTCTTAACCATTTTGTTCCAGAGAAACCTCTCTTTACATATAAAAATTGTAGCAATCTTAAGCAACATTTATGCTACAAGGATTTTGCCTTGAATAAGAAAACAACCTCTACTTCTAATAGGAAAGGCACATTATCATGCTTAAATTGTTCTTGCTGTTCTGATATTTGTTCATCTAACATCTTTATCCACCCCACAACTATGAAAACATATATATTTTAAATGTGTAGCAACATGTAATACACCCCTAGTGGTTTATTTAGCTACATGTAAATCATGTCCATCATTTTATGTGGGAAAGTCTACTAGGAAGCTTAAGAACAGAATTATAGAATATAAATCAGACATTTGGAGAGGTATATTGACAAATGTACTAACCAAGCATATAAATGATAATAGTTCCGCACACAGTTTTTTTATTAAGGGCCATAGAGGTCTTGGAACCTAGTCTGAGTAGGGGTGATGTTAATATTAAACTTGCAACTAGGGAATATGACTGAATTATTTGCCTTCAAGCAAATTCCCCACCAGGAATCAGTAAGCAGGTTTCACTTAAACCAATTCGGAGACATAAACAACAATGTATAAGGTCCTGAATGGGTTTATTATGAAATATATAAATATATTTATATATGTTTTATATATATATATATATATATATATATTTTAATAATTTTAGATATGTATGTTTTATGATAATGAATTTGCATATGGTTTTAGAAGTCTATGTGAGGAATTCTTAATTAGTGAAAGTTTGATTAATTATGTCTTGATAGGTTGGGTTGTCTCATGTGATGTTATTTGAATGATATAAATTGTATGTATTTAGAAATACTTTGTAACACTGATGAAGGACCTTGTCCGAAAGCTTTGGTTTATGACAGTTGTATTAAAACTTCGTTTTAACTCAGTGCTGTGAAGCTGTTTCTTTTCTTGATGTTGGTAGATGAGACACTATATAAATTGATTATTGAGGATCGGATTTCGCTGTTAAAGGATTCTATACTTCTCTTATACAAGATTGTCTATACAGTCACTTAATAATTTCAGAGTTGGCACATTATTTAACTGCTGAACATCCAGTTATTCCAGTAATTCAAGGACTACCAAAAGTGCATAAAAATTCAATCCATCCACCGTTTAGACCAATAGGTTCTGGTAAAGGATGGATCACTGAGCCCTTCTCTGTATATGTTGAAAAAGATTTAAGGCCGATTCTAGATGAAGTACATACTGTTCTCAAAGACACTAAATCATTCTTACAAGATTTATATGCCTTTGTTAATGGTTTTGATTTGTTAAAAGAATGTTATATGGTAACTCTGGATGTGGAATCACTTTTTACAGTCATTCCCAATTTAGAAAGCATTGAGATGCTAAACGTTTTTCTGAGTCAACACAGCACTCTTAGTGTACAGCATATTGATGTGATATGTTTATTTCTAGAAGTAGTCTTGAAGAATAATGTATTCATGTTTGAAGGTTCCCTATATGTACAAAGGGCTGGAGAAGCTATGGGCACGTCATGTGTCAATAGCTATGCCAACATGGTTTTAGCTTCATGTGAACAGCAATACATTTTTCAAGGGAATGATTTTGTGAAATATATTATTTTTTACAGATGGTTCATTGATGACATCTTTTTATTGTGGAATGGGTCCCTGATACAGCTAAAAGAGTTTGAGATATTTGCATATCACCTTTATCTTAAAGTTTATGAGTCATTATTCACTGGAATCTATTGGCTTCCTTGATGTCTGCATTACTAAAGATGCAAATTTATTAATACAATACTACACAGAAAATCTTGTAGGCGCAATAAAGTATTGCAAAGGCAGAGTATGCATCCTGCCTATATTTATATGAATATTCTGTAGGATCAGTCCCTACATATGTCTAGGTTGAATAACCTGGAATGGGGGCTTCTTAGAGATCTATCTAATTTCAGCATTGAATTTAAAGAGAGGGGTTATAATTTTAAGGAGATTGAGAATGCATGTGATGAGGCAGTGGCTCTAACAGCTGATACGAAAAGACCCTATTTTTCTGAATTATCCAGGGATCCAACACTCATGTGCACTCTGAGAGGCCTGGAATGTCAGGGAAAAGCACTATACCTATTGTTATGTATTATACTAATGATATAGAAGCGATACATGGAGTTATTAGATCTAATTGGCCTATTTTGCTAACTGATAACTCCATAGGCAGTATAGTGGGGGACAGACCATTTATTAGATATAAGAACAAAAAGTCTTTAAAGAGACAATTATGTTATAGGACCCACCATGTATCCATGGCCTCTCTATGTAAGGGGTCTGGCACAAGGAAGTAAAATAGATCCAGTTTTTGCACTTATATTAATATATCTAATACTTTTGTGCATCCAGTTACAGGTATTACACATGGGTTCAAGGTGTCAGCAGATTGTCGAACACTGAAAATAGTGTGTCTTGCCTCATGCAAAATATGCATGGGCTGTTATACTGGGAAGAATAATCATCCTTTGTTTGAAAGGGTAAGAGAGCATTATCATGGCATTCATACAGTGGATACTAGGAGTGCACTGGCCAAACATATAATGGAGCCTGGCTTAACACATGCTTTTAATTTTATAACAGTTGAGGTTTTTGAGAAAAATCCATGACAAGGGGAACTTTAGAAATCAAACTGAGAAGAGGGGAGGTATGGTGGGTAATTAAACTGCAGGCAGACAAATTCCCTGGTCTGAATGAGAGGGTTTCTTTGAAGCCTGTTCTAAAATCCAGGGACCTTCCACATTAATATCAGTAAGGGCTCTTTAATGTAATTGTTTTTAATTGTGCCTTCATGTGATGAGGCATTTTATTGGCTGTATGATATTTGATTTTTGTTTAAATAGTGTTTAGCTTGAGTGTTGGTTTATGGTGTGAAAGTGCTTACCTGCTTCAATAAATATTTTTGTTTTATTTCTGCCGTGTTTCTGTTGTTGGAGTCTTTTTTATTTGATTTTCATACTTGCTTCTGGTGCAGTTAGTTCCTCATGGGGAGGTCTTCTGGACATTTCTAATGCTATACAGCTTGGTTCAGTAGTTCTGTCTCAGACAGGTGCCAATCAGCAGTATACAGACTAGTACACTACCCTTTCTCCAGTAAATATCTGAGTTCCCTGCGTTCTATCATTGGAGCCTTACTATTTAACATATTTACTAATGGCATGCACAAAATTGTTGAAATAGCATTGATAGTACAATATGCTGATGATTCCACTTTAATATATTCTTCTATGAATCTCTGCCATCTACAAACAATAACCCGGGAGACTTTTCTAAACTAATATTAAACCCTAGTAAGACTAACTTCATGCTTTCACTACTAACCTTCATAATAAAATAAACCTTCAAGTAGATGTCACACTACTGTCAGTAACAACTCTCCTGAACAAGCAAAGTGAATGCAACTGCTGGGAGCAAATACAGATCAGCAACTCATACTGGATTGAAAATATTAACTTTTGTTGTAAGTAAAATCTACCAAACAATGTGAAATGCTCTAAAAAATTATCCGGGCTGTCCAAATTCTCTTAGCTTCCACTCTAAGTTACAAGACAGCTACACACAAACTAGAGAAATGTTATGATAAAATAACTAAATATACCACCTGTTTACTTCATAAATCTTATCACTTCATTGCTCTGGAACAACACCAGTGGTTAAAACTACATGACATCTTAAACTACATACAAGTGAAAACGGCATACAATATGGTTTATCAGCCCATTAAATATCAAGCCATTGAGTCTGTTATCACTAAATATACACCCAGTAGATAACTTAGATCCATGACCTTCATTATATATCTGCCACTAGATTAAACAGTCACTTCAGAGATGCTCTGTAAACAGTGTGCATTGCAAATTTTGGGAACAGCATTCCTTTGGTAATAAGAGCTCAGAACAGCTCTAAACAAATAAAAAATACCTTAGAATAATAACTAATTGTTCTTGTGAAAATGGCTAAACTAGCTAAGCTACATCAAAAATAGAAATTAGGAACAGATACACCAACAGTCTTATTTCAAGAAACATACTTTAATAGCATTTCTCCCTCTAATTCTTCCATTCTTACCTTATATATACACACACACACACACACACACACAGATATATATGTATATATATATATATATATATATATATATATATATTTATATAGTGAGAGAGAGGGAGAGTGAGCAAGACACACACACACACACACACACACACACACGTTCCTCTCATTACTGACAGTGTTAACAAAGCCCTTTTCACAGCAGTTGCTGATATGACTAAATCAGGCAGAAATTGTATCACTTTGTTGTTTCTGTTTACTAGTTAAGATGCATTATGCAGTACGTTATCACATTTACTGTGAGATTTAACTACAGTGTTTTATTTCTTTTTAATATTATATAGTATCTACACATAATTTGTTGATATGCTTAATATCTTTGCATAAAGTTTTTTTTTTCATTTTGTCCCCACATCAGTGGAGCTCATCTCCCTGGGACTCCAATCAAAGGGGGCAATTTGCTCAGCCATACCATCCTGGTTAACAAATGCAAATGAATGAAATAAAATATTTGGGGGTAAGAATAATTACCATAAGCTTTTCAATTAATGTCTTAGTTTCACAATGATTTTTGTTAATGCTAATCCATCACCCAGTATTGCTTTTCTTACAGTAAAAATGATTATGCAATATACAGTTGTGGGTTTTATCTGAGACCCAGTTATTTAATTTTCTACTCACTATGTGCATTTTGTTGTTGTTGTCAGATAGAATGTTCATGCTTTTTTCATGTTTATTATAGATTTATTGATGATATCCTTATCGTTTGGAAGTGTGGCGTGAAATAGTTATTGAAATTTATCGGTTACTTGAATGAAACTACAGATTGTGTTAAACGTATGTAATCTACTGACCACTCTCTCTAGGTCATGATCTGACAACCTGGATGACCTTGAAGATCGGCTCCGATGGCTCCGTTCCGATAGAAGAGGTCAAGCGGGCGAAAGTATCGGCTCAAGGAAGGAGACCTCGACCTCTTCCTGGAATGAGCCATCGGGCCGATACTATAGATCCTGTCGAGCCGACTTCGGGCCGACAGGAAGCTCGATGTATCGGCTCCAGCGGGCGATACAGCCACAAAATAACGGTGTCGGAGCCGGGCCGACACGATGCCTGTGCCACATGGGTGTCGGACCCGATCGAAGCCGACATCGGTGGTCAAAACAGATTCGGCACCGATAGCCATCGGTGCGGCTGTCAAGCCAGAATCAGCTCCAGCGGGCGATCTCGACTCAATACGAGCCGAGGCCGCCGCAGGCTTAGATACAGAAGCCTGGGCCTTGGCAGGTTTTGCTGATTTTGGTGGAGCCGACTTAGCGGAGAGCCCTCCGGCTTAAGAAAACCTAAGAATCAGCTTATTACGTCTCTCCTGCAGGACTCTCTGGCTGAAGGAGTGACAAATAGCACAGGAGTCCTGCAGGTGAAGAGGGCCCAGACAATACAGGCAAGAAGTGTGACCGTCTGTCAGAGACATCTTCTGACAGCACGAGTCAAACTTCTTAAAACCTGAGACCCTCTCCTTTGACATGGTGCTGAAAACACAATACACACACACACACCAGTCAAAATTAACTTAAACAAAATACCAAAAGGTATTCTATAAAAACCAACACACACACCCTAACAGGGGGGGGATGGGATAGGGAAAAGATTGACTAACAAAAAATTAAAGGAGACAGGGAATTTCTGTCAGAAAGGGTAGAAATATAAACTTAAACTATCAATAAAGGTGTTTTTGACTAAAAAGGGGCTTAAATATCACAAAAGTGAACAACTTACCAGGAGCTGGTAAAAAGAAGACCTCCTAAGCGAAGCGGCAAACGAGATCTGGGTACTTACCGCCTTGCATCATGGGATATGGGGCTGCCTCGAGCTGGTAAAAGTGACTCTCGAGCTTTAGCAAGTGCCGAGTCGGAGCCGAGGGATCGACTCCGAACCCATCAAGCAAGAAAGAAGGCGAGATTGACAACTAACATGGAACGTTATGGTAGGTACATAACTTCTTATTTCATTATGATATTTGATAAAGTTGACTATTTAGATATTTCATTAGACAAGGATTTAACTAACAGCCACATCACTTCCACAAATAAACCTTTTTTTAACCCCTATTTGTATTTTGATAGTTGCCACCCCTTTTATCAAAAACAAAGTATTGTTAAGGGGCAAATGGTACATCTGGCTTGGTTAATCAATGATAGCAATGTTTTGTAAACAGAGTTGGATTATTCCTCATCAATGTTTGTTGTCAGGAGTTTCCTGAATCACCTTCTGGACAAATTAAAGAATGAAAATGTAGAGGGGACGGGTTCTAAATTCCAACCCATTTTGGGTAGACCGCGATGCGATTCTTAGGATTTTAAGTGTAAGGGGACTAATAAGAAAAAAAAAGTACTGCTATGGTTATACCATATAACAAAGATGCAAAAAGAATAAATAACATTCTTAGAAGAACATGGGACCTCACTGATTAACAAATTAAAAGAGAAGTTAGGTGAGTTACCCCAGGTGGTCTACAGTAAAGATAGAAGTATCATGGATCTTTTGGAGAGTGCGAAAGAAAGTGATTTAATGGTAAGAATGAATGGTATGAACAGGAAAAAGATGCTGAGATGCAGGAAATGTACATATTGTGAGTATATTAATGATGACCATACATGAGTGTTGAAGGCTGTGATAGGTCTATTGGTTGCTCTGGGTATTTTAATTGTGACACCAGGGCTGTGTGGTTTATTTGGTCAGTTGTATATCCTGCTCTGCTTACTATGTGGATAAAACTAACAGAAGTCTTTGAGATTTTATGACCACCTTTATGATACAAACAAAAAAAGAAGTAATGCATTACATAAACATTCTATGAAATGTGATCATTTTAAAAGGTTTCTGCTTTTCATTATTGATATAGCAACTATAAGTGAAAGAGCTGGTGACTGGGAACAACTGAGGCTAAATTCTCAGAAGGGACATGGCTTAAATTATTATATCTCAATATCTAGTGTCCTTAAGCAGAGAGGAGCTATGTTGTAATTTTTATTGCATTAAAGCACAACAGCAGCACTAGTAACAACATTTTCTTTGTCTAGTGGCTGCCTTTTTTGTCAGATCAAGACGGGAATTCTTTACTTGGATACATGGTTTGTTTTTCACCTTTTGGTTGAATTTGGCATTGTTCGATTTTTGTTACATTTTTGTGGGAATGACAGTATCTGTTTTGACCAAGTATTTTCTGTGTGCATTTTACAGTTATTTTCTGGTTGTACTAATTTATTTGAGTTTTGTAGAGACAGCAGGATAGCTGATTGTGTGAGATAGCTTTGCAGTGTTTAAAAGTGTTCCCTCTTTCCCTACTTCTGTGCAACTGTAGATTTAGTACATACACATAAATTTGGTTAAGGGGCTACGTGGAGGCTTTCCTCCAACAAAGCAAAACCCTTGTGGTACACATGTATTATGTTTAGCAGCAGTAGAAGATGAATGGTACAGTGGTGGCCATGGGTGCAGTATGGTGTGAGACACAGTTCAGAGACATATATAACAAAATGCAGCAAATGAGCATTGCAAAAACATAAGCTGAATGGTTCTATATTAGAAAAGGCTGATTGAGACAGGTGGACTAGTCATTTGGTACTGGAGGCTTACTGTTAAGTAATCTAAAATGCATGATAAAGATGAGATTCATTGGAATTCTAGGTAATTTGTGAGAGGTATCTGTGAATTCTAGTTAGAGATATGACTTGTTGACTGTGGTTCCTACACTACTGTGTATGAAGGGAGCAGTGGAAAAGTAAAAGGAAGAAGATGACAGTAGGCTGTGTGTCATGGGAGCCCACTCTCCTGAAGAAGCCTCAAATTGTTAGCCAATTTTCCTTCAGTACAGTGTATTGTGGCTGACACAGTAAAGTGTGGTGAAGGTGGTACCTTATCCTGACAATCATTTGACAAAAATGGTGAAAACTTGTAATGGACTGTGAACGGTTGAATATTGGCAAGGAAATTAGGTGATGTCATAAGCATGATCCTGGTCCTGTCTCATGCATGTCTTTAAACTCAAAATTTAATCTGGCTTGAATGAATGAATTGGATCAATAAATGCATTGTTGTGGCTATTTGTTCCAACTTGTTATGCGATTTACATTGCCATAATGGCTATGGTAATGAGTTAAGTTAGTGAGCATGCAGTCCATGTCCTAGACAATAGGGCTGACTAGAAATTCATAGACAGGCATATCTTTGCCTAAAGTGGGCTGACAGAAGCTTACTGAGTGAGAAGAATGAGGCAGAAAAAACAAAGACAGATGGGTTAGGCAGGACAGGAGGGACTCATTCTTGTAGAAGTAAGAGTGCCCACACCACTAAAACCTGGGTCTATACCAGAACATCGAAGTATTAAAACTTCGAATGTTCTGATATCAAACACTATTCAGCGAACGCTAAGAATAGTGAAGCTGCAGAACAGCTAATTCTTTCCTCAGGAAAGAATTTGGTTGGCCAATTCTGTGGTTTTGCTATTCTTAGTGCTGTGGTGGAAAGTTACGGGTTGGGTTCAGGTAAGTGTGCGATTGTTTGTACGTTAGGGTTAGGGGCGGGTTAAGTGAGTTAGGGTTAGGGCGTGGGTTAGGCGTGTGTGCGATAGTGACAGGCTTTAGGGTTAGGAGTGGTTTAAGTGAGTTAGGGTTAGGGCACGGGTTAGGTGAGTGTGCAATAGTGACAGACCTTAGGGTTAGGGTTTGGGTTAAGGGAAGTGGGTAGATAGTAGTGTATGTTTAGTTTAGTGTTGCGTTAGATGTAGGAATTTAAGTGTATGTGTGTGGTTGCTGTTTGTTTGATGTGCTTGTGTTGTGTGTATGTGTTTCGGAGCAGCAAATTTTTTCCATGGGAAAAAATTTGCCATTCTGAATGTTCGATATTTTCATGTTTAGATGTTTTGGGGCCGATGAAATAGCGTTCGCTATTTTCATCTTTCGATAACATGATATAAACGCTAAAACCATCCGTACCTTTCATTCATATAAAAAGTGATAGTTAAAAAATGCCTTAAACAGAATGTAGGAGACAGAACACGGAACATGGGAAACAGAATGTTAGAGACAGAACATGGATCGTGGAAACCAGATGTTGGAGATAGAACGTGGAACTTTGGGCAGCTTAGCAGAACAGTGCCACAGAACCTGATAAACTATCAAGGTTGATTATTTTAGGAGATGAGAATAAATTCCTTATTTTACTTAGAGTTTCTTTTCCAGGTTTTTGCCATTTCCAATGGGCATTAGGTAGGAAGATGGTAGGCTGTTGTAGTTAGGTCAGCAGAAGACAGGAGTAGATATGTAAAAAATGAGAGGATGCATATTAGAAATGTGAAAGTCATATTTGTTATCATGACATCCCCAAATGGAATAGCTACATCCATTTGAAATCTAATCGACTAAAATACTCTCTGAAGCAAACTTTCTGAATTGCAACCCTAGAAAGGAATGTGTCTGCACTTGAAGAGATCATGGTTGAACAAGAACATGCTTTACTCATACTAAATGAGTACACTTTTCTTCACTATTATGCAACCATGGAATTGTATAAAAGTCGGGGCGAGCACATGGGGGCTTATACTTTGAAAAACAAAACAGTTTATGTGATTTTGTATGTAGTTTTCATGGGTGTATGTTTGGGGAATTTGCTTTGAGTAGTATTTTTGTGATCAGTTCTTTTGCAAGAATTTGTAGTGATCCTTGCAGGACCAAAACTATAAAGTACTGCAACTCTTTAAAAGTGAAAGAGGGCTTGTGAAAAAATGCAAGACTGACATCATTAAAATAATAGAATAGTATTTTCCTGTTTTCCCCCCTCATCCTGCAGAGGTCTGTACCTCTGTTCTTAATATAACCAACTCTAAGGTCACTATATCTCAGGTTAAGGCACGTGGTCCCTCTCAATGGACCTTGATTATGTAACAACTGTTAAACTAGTATCAAGCTTTCAATAAACTACTTTTAGTAAAATACATTATTTTTAGTAGAAGTTTTATTAGTGAATCTGTAAAAAAAAGGAGGTACAAAAGCATGAATTGTGAAAAAACAATGCTCTTCCTGTTTGAAAGGTAGGGTATGTGCCATGGTGGTTGGTGCTACCCAAACTTATTGCACAGGGAAGGCAATAAATCAGGTTAGTCCACCTCTCCTGGTACATTGTAAGGTGGCCCAGGAAGTGAACTTTGGTGATGGACGGCTAATGTCAGTACTGGTGACCACTGAGTGAAAGTAGACAAAAAATGTATGCATATCATATTTTTTCAGATGAAGAAAGATTAATTAGTGAAATAAAGAATGTATTCATTTAATAATTTCACCAAGTAATGAACTTAGCTACTAACAGCATTCTACAAGTTAAAACATAGTGGAAAAAGCAGGTGGGAGACAGATAACATATAATATGCTGAATATGATACAAGCTGGTATGAAATAGCCTGGAAGTGTTACAACTCATATTAAATGAGATATATTACCAAATGAAATGTAGAGGAACTGACCTAATTATTGCAAAGTATAGTGCATACTTAGTGTAATCTTAGTATTTTTCAAAGAACAACTGAGGATGATCTTATTACTAACAGTTTATATTAGTTATTTATTTATCCTTTGTTGTCCAGGTTATTCCCATTAGGCAAGTAGCTTCTTTTCAGAAGAGACCTAAGTTGGTATTTATACTACTAGGCAGAATTTCGCCAGAGTATTGGGAAACTTCCCCTACTCATTGCTGTTGCCAGTAGGACCCATTTGTGAGGAACACTTCATGTTTCTATTCTAGGCACAGAGGTGGGCTGGTGAACCAACGAGGCAGATGGAGAGAAAATGAGATGATGGAGTGGTGAATAAAATGAAGGGAAAAGTAGATACTGAGAACAGAGAATGTGTGTGGGATTCTGAGGAAAAGTTTCAAAGAAACCTGTTTGAAAAAAAAAAAATCCCCAAGAGCCACATGCTCTAGGGATCTAAACCTCACCACAATGATAAATAGGACATGCTGGAGGGATAGATTCCTATCCCAGAGACTCTCCATGCTTTGGAACAGAATTCCAGTCTACATTAGGCAGAGCCCCTCACTAACACTCTTCAAGAGAAACGTTGACGAGTGGATGGGAAACAGAAAATTTACTCCGGGGATCACTGCAGTAGCTCTGCTGGACAGAGGCACAGGGAACTAATGGCTCTGTTGGACAGAGGCACAGGGAACTAATCTAAGGGGGCGGCGAAAGCCAACACATTCTGGTTAGGCTTATAGATGCCCTCGGGCAGATAGCCTAGTACTTACCTATAAACCTATGATGAAGATGAGTCAGCAAATGATGGCTGTAAAATTACAACCCTTCAGTTGGAAGGGATGGAGGATGATTTACTTAAAGAAATGGTGGTGCAGAATGAGCCAGAAAATGAAGGAGATGTTTCATTGGGGGGGGGGGGGGGGGGCATTATGGAAAAAATACAAAAAAGAGATGCAGAGACAATCATGAGGAATAGTAGTGAGATGGTAAAGAAAACATATGCAGACAAAATAAAAGAAAGCAGAAGCAGAGTAGCAGAAAAGAAGGCAGAAGAAAATGAAAAACAGAAGTATGTAGTAAGGATTCAAAGTAAAGAAGACAAAGAAATGAAGTGTGGGACAATTTAATAATCCCTTGGGTGTAAAAGCACATGAGGTAAGAGCATTATTTCTTAATAACAAGGAGACATTTTGTGACATTATATTTGATACTGTTTTTCAATGAAAAATTTTCTTGGAAAATATGAAAAAAGGAAAGACTGTAACCCATGGAATCTTTATGTGATAAAAGCATTTAACAGGGAAACAAAAAGAAGATTCATGTACAATTTTGAACAGAGGTAAAAAGAGAAACATTGAAATTACATTTGAAAGCTTTAGGTAAAGAAATACTGGACATTGTAAACGTTTATGACAAAAGGGGTTTATGGACTGGTGGCTGGAACTGTAATATTGTGTTAAGAATAAAAAAAAACTATACATGTACCAAGCACGATAAATGTGGAGGGTCATTTGTGGAAAATAAGGACATTTGATAAGTAACTGTGACAAAAGAAAATGTTATACTTGTTGGGAAGTGGGACCTGATGCAAAAAATGTGAAGTGAAATGTTATAAATGTAACAAAATTGGACATTTATGGATGGACTGCAAAAATGAAAATAAAAGTAATGAAAAAGAAAAAGAAAGAGATGAAAGAATGTCTAGAAGTAGTAGAAACAGAAGAAAAAGTAGACGAGAAAATAATAAAAAGGTCATAGATGAAGGTTCTGAAGTAAGTGATGAAGAAGACATTAACTGGTGGGTAGTAAAAGAAAAATAAAGAATTCTATTAGTAAAAGGGTAAAAGACTTAAAAAGAAGTTTGAAAGTACCAAAGAAAAAAAAAAGGAAATGATTGAAAAAGAATATATGCAGCTAAAGACTGGGGCTTGGTATAAAGGTCAAGGTGTTTGACTTATGGACACAAGGAAACTGGTTAGGCTTAAAAGTCCCATTAAGAAAACTAGCCTAATAATTAGCTATGGACTTACGGAAACCATGAATCCAAGGAAAAGGGAAAATGAACATTTTAGAGAGCTTTTTGTAAATGTGAATAGTATTAAGAATAAGAAGAATAGGGAATTTGGAGTGGTGTAATACATGTGATGTAGATGTAATTATATTAGAAAACACAAGATTTTTAACAAATGAAGAAGAATTACAAACAGAGAAACTATGGGGAGGAAAGATAATCTGGAATTTGGGAAATGAGAGATGTTCTGGAATAGCTGTATTCTGTAGAAATATAGTAAAGATATCAGATGCAACTTTAGCAAAACTAGGAAGATTAACCATTGTAGATTTAAAATGGAAGGAAAAAGTATATAAAGGTATAACATTATACGCTTATACTCTTTGTAAAGAAAGAGAAAGCTTACTTCACCATATTTTAGAATATGTAGTGATACATATGAAAACTATAATAACATGAAACTTTAATTGTGATTTAAGAGGCAAGCATAAAAAGAAAGGAAATTATATAAAAAAATGTTATAAAATGTGGTAAGTTAAAACTTTGGGATAAAAATTGATGGACTTAGAAAAGCAGTATGTGTAGATCTGAAATAGACTATTTTATAGTTTCAGAAGATTTAGTTACAGGAGAAGGACAGGTGGTTGAAATGGGATTTTCTGATCATTTTGCAATATGGCTAGAGATAAAAGAAAACAAGGAATATATAAAAATGGGAAAAGTAATAAAAAAGAATAAATGAGAAAGCATGGCATGAAGTAGGAAAGAGATTAGTAATACAGTTATGGAAAGATCATATTATGAGAACATTTTATAAAAATTGATCTGAATGGTGCATGATATTTAAGGAAAAAATTTTTTTTGTTTACAGTGGCAATATGATGTGAGAAAAGTACAGACAGAAAAAATGTAAAAAAAATATAATAATGCACTGGAAGATTTAGAACATAATGATAGAAAGTACTTTGACAGAGAAAAATAATTGTATGGAAGAAAGCAAGAAAAATGCAAGACTTGTTATATAAACAAGACATTTTTATAAGGAAAAATATAATTGCATCTACATTACATATATTATAGTACTCCAAAATTCATATTCTTCTTACTATATACTTAAGCAGATTAGAAAAGTAAGCTGGTAGTGTAATGAGAGAAATAAAAAATGTAAAAGGAGAAATAGGAAGAACTCAGGAAAGATTATGAATCATGTAGTACAATATGTACAGGAAATGTTTAAAGAAAAAAAGAAGGCAGTGAAAAAAACATAGAAAGTAAAACAGTTAAGAGAAAAAGAGAATATATATAACATCGAAGGGTTAAGAATTCCAGTTATGTTAACATAATATAGATGACATTTTAATAACTACAAAAAACTAAATTTGGACAAAAGAAATAATAATTTGTACAAATGAGTGTCTAGTGATTATAGGAATGGTTTTAAATAAAGAGAAAAGTAAATGTTTAGGTGGTGTAGTAATGCTCTGGGGTATATAGTTTACAATGCATAACATTTATATGTTTGGTATAAAATTTGGGAATAAAGATGTAAGTAGAATTCAGTGGGAAAAGCAATACAAGAAATAAAACAAACCTGTCTTTTCTGTAGAACATATAAATTATAATCCAGAAAAAAGCTTATTTTGATAAATTCAGTACTGATTGGAAAATAGCATACATAGCAAATGTATTTATGTTGCCAACAGAGTTTGGAAAATAATTATTGCAGATATTTTTTTTTTCATTTATATGGTAGTCTAGATTAAACCCAGTTAAAGAGGAGTTTTCCATGTAAATAAAGAAGAAAGAGGTTTAGGGTTAATTAACCCAGTGGTGTATTCTGTTTCATTAAATTTGTACAAAGTGTTAAAGTAGATAAATGAAACAATATGAGAGATTAGTAGTAAAATTGGTTAAATATAAGTATGATAATTTTGAGGGTATGGTAAAAAAGAGTAAAAGAGAAAAAAGAGTGTATAAATGAGGAGATGAAATATTACCAAGAAAAAATAATTTTGTGGAAAATAAAAACTGATGATCTACCAAAAGATAGAAAAGTATGGTATAAGAATGTAATGATAAAACAACTACTATGTAAATCAAACAGATGAAAAAAAATAAAGCTGTCAAAATAAAAACAAAATGGTGTAATCAGAAAGTAGAATGTCAAGATATTTTTGCCAGTAAAAATAAATATATAAGAAGAAAAGTGATAGATTGTCAAGAAGGAAAAACTACAGAACATGTGTTTTTGAAATGTAAAAGCTTAAAAAGTTATGTGGAAAACTATGTAAAGAAGATTTTTTTGAAGATATAAAAGAAGTGGATAAAATAAACATGCATATCATTAAATATGGATATTGTAAGAATAGAAATAAAGTATATGGTAAAATAATAGATAAACAGTTATTTTATGTTATATGGGTTATATTGAATGAAAGAATAAATGAAATTATGTTTAATGGTAAATAGATTTTAGCAACAATATAAAGTAAAATCAGATGATGGTTATGGAAAAAGGAGTGGGGGTCTAACAGGAATTAAAATTTAGTATGATTATGCCAACAGATCTTTGTACATTTGTAAATATTCATAAATAAAAATTATTTTTGTATATAAATAAAGGACTCCTACTGTTTTTATATGTGTCATGGGATATTTACATCCATATGAGCCAACATCAACTGAGGCAGATGGGACTTTGGTTTCATGTCTCATCGAAAACACATCACACTCAGGAATGCAACCCTCCCCCCATAGTGCACTAAAGTCTAAGCAGTCAGATTATTTGGTGTGAGAATACAGCTCACAGACGTCTGCACCAAAGGGAATGAGCTACCTGTTGCACCACTAATGCTGCCATTATGTGAATCTACAAAGCTAGAAAGCAGACCAGTGCAAATCAAGAGAAGTCAGCCAGATTATATGCTTAAGGCAAATACATAAATTGATGGCAAAAATAGGTTGTGTGCACACATATATGTTGTGTGACTAAACATTAAGGTACACAAAGTATAATGAAAGTCATTAATTAAAATGATGTTTCTCTAAAGACTGATGTCTGGCTGTAAGAGATTCTCTACAAATGAAGTGTAGATTTTTAAAACAGCACAGCATGTGGAATAGCATTAAGAAAAGCTTATACTTGGCTACAAGGAATAGATGTGATAAATACAAGGTGAGTCAGAAAATAAGGGGAGCTAAACACAAGCTTCTTATCACTTAATGAAAACGGTTTGCACTTCATACCATATGATGTCTCATTTAAAATCAAATCTCAAACTCCTGAAGCAACACAGGACTGCATGCATCATTAAGCAGTGCTGGTATTAGAGTTAGCATGTCATTCTAGCTGTTTATGCAACTGCAGTGGATTTGCTATTTTCATTTTAATACTCACTTTATCCAGTTCAGGGCTGCATGCAGCTGTAAGCTAGCTTAGGAAGCAGCAGGCATAAGGTATGAACCAGTCCTGGATGGGACACAAACCATTGCAAGGTACATACACACATACACCCCTACATCAATTTTTGGCATCACCTGTCCACTTAATCTCTTGTCTTTGGTATGTGGGAGTAAATTAGAGTTCCATAGTGGAAACTCATGTGAGCACAGAGGCGGCATATTAACTATGCACACAAGGTACCCTACCCATGCGCTGATTCACTGAACCAAGCATTGTAAGGAATCAGTGCAAACACTGTGCCACTATGGCACCCAACTGCAGCATTTTTACAAGTTAAAATCCTATTGCTTTTACATATTAGTAAAATGTCCACACTCATCTGTACACCAGGCTTTTCTTGTTGTTGATCCTCTAGGGCGACATTACTGTGCCACGTTTCTGATACAGGTTAGCATGTTGCAACCCTTGTTAGTTATTCTCAAGGGTGTCATTTGAAGTCCTATTTGTGAGTTACAACTTTGGTTTCACCATCAGTATTGTGGCTTGGGGATAGACTCTGTTGTAGTTTAGTGATGAACCTTTGAATCTCAGTTGTAGTAGTGAAATAGGTAGCAAAGAGATAATGACAGGAAGTGTTTGCTTAAAGAATGATGATAGATACCATGGAAAACTCCACTTAAGCAAGAAGCTATGAAACCAACACAGTGAGAGAGTTCAACAATGCTGTGACAACTACAAAACAGTTTTTACAGGGTAGAAGAATTTGTAAGTTAACTAGAATCTGCATCTTGTCAATTTTTTTTATGGAAATGGGCAGAAGAGGTAGCAAAGGCAGGCTTTATCTGCAGCAAAATTTTATATTTTTTCTATTACATGAACAGATATGGTAAGTAGGGGGAATATGGGTGCAGAGTAAAGTCCTGTCAGAATACTTTATGGAAGACTGGATAACACAATAAAGTCAAATAAATCAACTGCTTAGCCAGAGCACCTTACATACTTGTATATAATTGACCTACTCACATTAGGGACAGATGAAAACAAAACAGTACACCGAGTAACTTTAATTTCAGTAGAATCTCTCATAGGGGTTGCCACCCGTCCCACTTTGCGAGGGACAGCCCCTCTTTGGGCATTGTAAAAATGGCAAATGTTCTGAGATTTTAGGACAAAGTTATTTCCTATATTTTATGTAATAGTTGCATAAAACAGTTATTCTGTATCTGAAACACCTAAATGTTATAAGAAACAGAATAAGCAACTAAAATGCTACAAGTATAAGCTTTTATTTAGGGAAAAAAAGTGAAGTTCTGTCCTTTGTACTGGCCGTGGGTATGTTTCGCCCTGCAAAATCTGACATTTATACCACACATGTCCCACTTCGGGCATTTGACAAGGTGGCAACCCTAATCTCTCATGATTGTTACTGCCCTGAATTACAGCGACCTTTTCCAAACTTGGACCACAGGGGCTGAATCAGAACCGGAAAGGAACTGCAGCTCCAGTGAATTGTCTAATACTTTTTTTTAACCACATACATACTGTGTGTCTGAGTGAAGAGCATTAAATGACCAATTTCATAAAATAAATGCTTCAGGATAATATTAGTGCAGCTTTGCATTATGGGAAGGAGTGAAGAATAACAAATGGTATACATCATCAGGGATGACTCATTGCAGAAAAGATACCATCCTAGCTTTGGTGTTTATGAGGAGTTAAGCGTATCGCTATTGTATGAAGACCATGTCAGTAAAAAGCTTTGCAAACTTTCCTTTCAGGGTAAAGTTGAAATGGAAAAAATCAAAGTATGTAAAAATAACATCAGAGTTATTTTAAATTGCAAAACTTCGCATTCTATCTAGCTATTAATAAAACTGATTCTTAATTTCCTTTAACTTCAAAGGCTGACTGTGTCAACTCCAGTTCTCTGATGTGACAGTCAGACTGCTGATTTTTCATCTAGTATAAAAATGGGCTTGCTTTCCTAAATATTTTTTTGTCTCGAGCACAAAACTTCCTGGAGTCCAGGTTTTCAGTGTACACACTTAGAATGGATGTCCTGGAACAAAGCAGAATAAAAAATGTTGCCATGGGCCACTCTGCACAATTTCCCTTTCCCTTAACTTCAAAGGCTGGCTGTGTCAAGTCCGTACGGCACCACACAATTCTCTGATGTGACAGTCAGACTGCTGAGTATTCATCTACTGTTATAATGGGCTCACCCTTACTTTCCTAAATATTTGTTTTGTCTTGAGCATAAAACTTCCTGGAGTCCCAATTTTCAATGTACACACTTAGAATGGCTGTCCTGGAACAAAGCAGAATAAAAAAGTTGTCATGGGCCATTCTGCACGATTTCCCCTCCAACCTGTATTAAATATATATATATATATATATATATATATATATATATATATATATTTATATATATATATATTTTTTTTTTTTTCCCCCTATACTGTTCTCTTTTTTGAATATAACTGTATGTAACAACAATGCATGGTGGGGCTCTGGGGATAAAACAAAGCAAGTGCACAGAGTTCTTCTCTACTATTCCAATACTGTAGCCTGAGTTATGTAGCTCTAGTTTAATGTAACAACATACATTATGGACTATATAATGCTATCTTGAGAGTGCATCTTGCAAAGGTTTCTGTTCATTCTGTTTGTAGCACTGCAGACCTCAGGAAAAAGTGTTGGATATCTTGGACGCATTGGCACCTTTTGTTCAGGGCACAGAAAAAAAAGCAATGATCCACAGCAATATAAGTGTATGGTCATCCATTCACAGTAATGGTTATCAGATCATATGGCTCTTTGCATGCCGAGTCACTGATTTTTTTTTCTGGGACCATATGTACCGAAGTATATGGCACTGATGACTGAGACTGAAGTTGGACTTCTAGACCACTAACTGGCCTGAGAATAGAGGTCAGGTGACACCAGAAAAGATTGTGAAAATACCATTTGAGAGGAGGGTGAGTGAGTGAAGTACACTATGAAGTATTATGAAACTGAAGGGATGGACGGACCAATAGATTACAATGCTTCATATACCAGAGTTCAGATGTGGGACAGCTAGACTATTAGGTCCACCAAGCGGTATCTGGTGAGTGCCACTGGGGGCACCAACAATTAATTTACATGAGAAGATTGACTACTCCGTCAGAGCCACACACTCCAGGGATCTGACCCTTGTCATCACAATGAACAAAACATGCCAGAGTGATAGGTTCCTGACCCAGAGACTCCCCATACTTTGGAATAGACTGCCCATACATGTCAAGCAGAGCGCCTCCTTGGCCCTCTTCAAAAGGAACCTTGATGATTGGATGGGAGATAGGAAATTCACCCCGGGGATCATGTCAGTCACCCTGCTAGACAGGGGTTCAGGGAAGTAAATATTGTGGGAAGAAATATCTGGGGAATTGTTATGGCTAGGCTTGTATAGGCCCTAGGTCCAATAGCCTAGTACCAACCTATGAACACTTCATCAACACAAAATAGGCTAAATACTGTACTGATTGCATTTATTTAATTTGCACATCAAGTAACCATGTAAGTATACTGTCCTAAGGAAACTTCTTCAGTCATAACCTGAACCACCCAGGTTTGCTCAATAAGGATGCCACTCAAAGAAATAGACACACTTCAGTACATTTATTCAAGCAAAATACACCAAAATTTGTAATAGATTATGCCTCTATGCAGTTCACAGAAATGAATAAGACAGAAGAAAACACTGTCATAGTTTAGCCAGTGTATCACTTTGTTAGAATTAGGATCTAATAAACCAATCCCATGTTTGATAACCTAGAAAATAACATGAATCAGTGCATACTGATAACTACTTTCACCCCTCTGAAAATTACACTCAACCTTTCCATGGCTGACTGCCTGTTAACATTAATCCAGATCATGCCTGAAATGGATTTACTGTAATCAGTAAAACATTTAACACAAAAAGGAAAAAAAAAGAAGGGTAGAAATAAGAGAATGAAGAAGTAAGGAATGAAAAAAGTGCAAAGGCAGCAAGAAATGGATTAAGTAAGCAGCCCACCTGGTGGTGTAGAGAGATGACTACACCACCCAGGCAACCTGGTTTCAATTAGCTGCTCAAAGAACTGATTGTGCTGGCAGAGAGGATGACTGGTGCCTATCCATGAGAGGGATTCAGTTTCATGAATGGCTTTGATTGTCACTGTGGTGTGTGAAAACACAAGCTAGTGTTCGTGAGAATGGGAGAGGACTTGTGCTGTGGCAGCCCAAGTTAGCGACTATAGCAACTGTCCTTCACCTGTGAGAGAGCACACATGCGGGGATGTGGTGGAGCACTAGGCAGTCCCTGCAGTGATGCAGGTGTGTGCGCCATCCCATGCAGGGAGGTTTAGGGCCATAACTGAAAAGGCTCTCCATTGCAAGGATCACAAGTGCCTCCCAATGTCTTCCCAGATGATGGACTCCCCATACATGCTCTCAACCCAGTGGATTTGTAGGGTGAGCCCACACCGTAGGGTTAAGAATGGATCTGTTTATTAGGGAGGCTTGATTGTCAGTAGGCAGAGGTGAATAAAAGATATAGAAAAGAAAAAGGAATGCATGAGTAAGCAGTGGGAGTGGCTTGTCTGAATAAGTAAGCAGGGAGTGGCTTGTCTGAATAAGTAAGCAGGGAGTGGCTTGTCATATGTCAGCAGTTTATTTCTTTTTAAAAGTAATACTGACTGTTCTGTTAAGGTATTTAGCCCTGGTGTCCTTTGGGAAAATATCTAATGATTAACTATATAAAAATAAGTTGGAGTTGTGTTAAACTTCCTTTTATTGTGACCACCAAAAGCACTCTGTATTTCTAATGGATGGGCACCTTCAGCCTTGATTTTCAGTAACCATCAGATTTATGTAAACTTTGTTTTTGTGAAGTTTTCCTGGCATAGTCAACAGTTTGCATAAGCCTGATGAAGTTCCTGAGAAGTAGGGATGAGGTGCTTATACTATGGCTTTGTAAAGTGCTTTCTGTGAACAAAATAAATGAAGTTAGGCACAGCTCCAACATGTTTTTTTTTTCTATAGTAGTTTATTTCTTGCCACTCATGAGGATGGATGGATGGATGGATGCAAGTGACATCCGCAAGGCAGTAGTTATCAGATATTTCACCTTTCTTTGTACTATGGCCTAGCTGACAGCTGTCATTTATACTTGATGACAGAGATTTGGAATAAGAATTGCCATTATAGACAAGAGAGCTTACTTGGATTGACAATAACACTGCAGTCTGAAGTGCAATAAAAAGATCAAGGAAGAGTATGGAGGTGACATATTTCTGGAAAAGGATTCCTGCTGAAGATGGATGCATTGGGGGCATTGATTTGCTCATTATCCACAGTCTCAAGCAAAGCAACAGTTGTTACTTCTGATGAGGATGTCATGGAGCATTTTTGCATGAGTCTTACTGAAATCCTGCCAACACCTTTCAGTAAAGACGAGATCGTTATTTTTCATAGGAAAGAGAGAGTAGCAGCGACAAACCAGATTATTATTCTTCTGCTCAGTAAGTGGACAGATCATGGCTCTGTCACCATGAACACTATGTTCAGACAGAGGAGCAACATAAAAAAAAATAAGTTGAAGACATTGCCTGTCTAAATATTAATGTATCCCTTGGCAGCAGCATTCTTAGAACTTTTGCGCACAAAGATTGCCACATTATATGGCCACAGGATAAGCTGATTTGCCTTACGGACTATCACATTTTAACATCTGCCATGAATATTCAGCTCACTAAGTCATAAGACCATTGTGTTCTTTTATGGGGAAAACAGACTTTCAGCAGGCTATAGCAAGAAACATCTTAGAGTATCCACATTTGTCTAAGGCACATGGTTTAAGCCTTTACCAAAACACGTATAGTATTTATATTACAGGTATACTTTCTAAAATGCTGTAATCAGATATTTTAGTGAAGTTTTCTTGTCATTCAGTTTCAGATTACTACAATGGCCTTCATCAGAAGCCATGTAATTAACATATATGGTCTTGTAGATAGAAGATATAAGGATTTGTGAAAGAAGCATTTAAGTATCCCAAGGGAATCAACTCTGATGGAGCAATATTTCAGGAAAAAGAACTGCATGTAAAACAGAGGTTGCAGTTTGGATACCTTATTGGGAATAATGATCGGTGTAGCCTTCCAACAGAGTTTGAAAGATAAAAACATAAGCATTCAAGAATACCTAATACAGTCATGTCATTTGTTAAGGTGAGGCAAAACCTTAAGTCATTAAGTGAGATGTACAACTTAGCCACTGATACGGAACAGACAGAGTGGGTACAACATGTACTCCTTATCTTCTTTCAGAGTCTGAGTATCTCTGTTTCAAAGCCCAGTGTGTTTTCAATGCATTTGTAATTCAACAGTTCGCCTGTATGATTCTTGCCTACACCAAGAGTGACCTCCTCCTCCAAGCTGCACTAGATACTTCTGTTGAAGTTTAACATCAACTAGGATCTGCATTCAACCTCAAGAACCAAAGTGAGTTGATACCATGCTCAAGGCCCTTTAAGTGATCCTCCACAATTCATCACTGAGGGAATCCCCTGGAAACAACTGAAAATTAATTTCCTTTCATTGGTAGCTTCATCTAAGTGACCAGGAACAGAGATAGTCAACATAGAATCCAATGTGCCGGGGTCTCCTTTGGCAAACTGTTTCAGCGCATTTTCACTGACCATGATCTATATTTGGGTACCCTTAATACAACACTGTCCATTTTGTTTATCCCTACACTTCTTTAGAGACCATGAGATCTAGATGACTTGGTAACAGCATTTAAACAGGCTGGGGGTGTTGTCAGCAGTGGCTCTAAAAATTCCTCTGCATTAAATAAGAAGACATCACTAAAATCAATGTTCCTTGTGAGGGCAGTGTCACTCAGTCAGAGGCACTAATCCTCAGACTCCACTTTCACTGGACTGTGCATTGGATTTGGATGCCTGATCCTCAATCCCCAAAATAAATTCTGTAGTCCTTTATCAGTCACAGCTTTGTACATCGTAATACAAATTCAGCCACTGACAAGAGAACCTGTAGTGATAAAAGAACACACTGAAGCCATACCTCAGGAAAATAAATGGACATCACCAGTGACTGGTCCCCATGGCACCATATCATCCAACAAGCAGTGGCCACAGTGTAATATGGCACAGAAAAGAAACCTCAAACAGCAGTAGCTGTCCCATATGGAATCATGTCTAATTTTTTTATAGATGGATTTGTGGTTCCAGGATTGGATTACTGAGTTAACTCTGGACCAATCAGTAAACTATGGGATTATCATTCCTAGATCAAGGGATTACTGAAGATTTTAGCACAAGAATCATAATGGGTATATGAATAACCCTTTACATTTTTAAGGTCAGTTGAATGAGCAACTACTTCAGACATCAAATTCAAATTAACATTTATTATAGTGCTTAAATTCCTAAGCGCTTTACAGAGCAGTGAACTCGAACAATATAAAACCATAAAATGAACCCACATAAAAACAGAAAGAAATGGAATGCATTCATATCAGACTGCTCTTCCCAACAAATAAATAGGTCTTGAAAACAACAGAACTGAATAATTATGCTAACAGAGTGACTTCAGAAACAACAAATTAAATGGTATTGCAAAATGTAGATTATAATGTAACAAACAGTTACAAATGGAGTTCAACAATCAGCTATTATATGAAGTCTAATAAATATATAGTAAATCAAGTCCAGTAGGCAGTGCAAACAGAGACATGAAAATAAGCAAGTTATGGAAACAGCTATGACCAGGAAGATAATAAGATGTAAAATTGTACTAGGGTGGCATGTACCTGCATAAAGGCAGTTCATCAGACAACCTTCCAAACAGTTCAAAATTGCTACAATATATATAGGTATAACTATGCAAGTACAAACATGAGATTGCAAACAGTTATCCCACTTGAGTCAGAAAACTTAAATTAAGAAGCCATAAACTGGATTCAATAGCAACTAAAGTCACCTGTTACAAAAGACCTTCTCCAGGCACTACAACCCCACCATTGGCCAGCCAGAAGACCAGCAGTCCAAACAATCCAAATACCTGCACTTCCAGTGATTTCAATTCTAGAATGGCACAAACACTTCTCCCCCAGACATAACTCACAAGTGTACCTCATTATGAGGAACATTCCTCATTTCGAGTCTTAAAAAGTTTGCTTTCCTTGCAATTCCATCTTGAAAGGGTCTGTCACGCATTCAGTGTTTGGAATTTTTTTTATCTGATATCGGTTGTGAATAATACTGAATCATATTAATTCACAACAGGAATTGTTTTTAAGTATAAAGTAACACATTTAACTATCCTGTGAGCTTCATAGTTAAAGTCATGAGTATGCTGTCGGGAAGTGTTTCACATTTTGCCCATTTCTTCTACATTTTTAATAGTATAGTACTATTCCACATTCTAAAGGTAAAATGTTGAAAGCTTCGTCTCCAGAGCACCAGCACTTCCAAAGAATCGATCTCCAAAGCAGCTCAAGCGCCACTTTGCCAAAGACAATAAGGACAAACTGTAGATGATATTCTCCAGCATTCTGTTTCAGTCAGACCTTTTAGTGATAAGAACAGTACTGACCACAGCACTTGTCTCTCTAAACAAACTCCACTAAATAGCAGCATACTGGGAGGAAATGCACCAGCAAATATTAATGTGAAACAATACTCTTCAGCAGGACTCTTAGTTGGCAGCCACATAGCACCATACTGACAGCCCTAGTACATCAAAGAAAATGATGCGGTGTGTCTTGCAGGTGACCTGTACTTTACTGTGTCACATAATTACCCAGTGGTACACAACAAACATATTATTAATTAATATGTGAAATGGATAATGACTTGTGATATCACACTAGCATTTCAGATATAGGCTGGAACGTGGAGTGGGCTCATACATTATTAGGTAAGTACTAGGCTAACTGCCCTTGTGGGTCATTTTAAGCCTGGCCATTTTCCCTTTTTGTGCTTGAAATAACCTACTTTTTTATATAGGTGCTGTGGGATCTTTTATATCCACCTGAAATACTACTAACTCAAGCAGAGAGAACTTCAGTTTAACATCTCATCCAAAGGACTACGCACTCAGGAATACAGTACCCCCTTATGCTGCACTGCAGTGTCAGCAATCATTCTACCCAATGTGGGAATAGAACCCACAGTCTTCCTCACCAGTGGTGACTGTGCTACATATTGCACAACTGACACTGCTGGCGATCAAGTATAAACTAAAACAGCAGTGATTTCCTATGGATATATGTAAAGGCGTAGCTGCTTATCAGGGATTAGAAGATAATGAAGTTAAAAATCATCCACTTTACACTCAGCAAAATACAGTACAATACCGCCACTGTATTATTCTACACCCTTCCTTCATGGATGGAAGGCAGGTGTTCAGCCATCTGTTTATTTGCTCCTTCACCAGCTGAACTTCCAAAATGTATATTGGTAATTAAACCCTTGTCACCATTACAAACAGAAAAGAAAATACTTTAGAAAAAATAGTAAGACAGTCTGTTTAAATTCAAAGAAATTTTTGAATGTACACTTAAGAAGTAAATTTAAACAGAACTGATTATTGTGTTGAGTAGTACAAATCATGATGCAATTTTAACTTTTATAAGCTATTACAATAAATAATTCAGCAACATAAATACCATGCACTATAGTACGAAGATGTATGGTCACCTAAAACTGGCTAGTCATGTACAAGAACTGGAAATTATTCTCTTTCCACAAGTCACAGGAGTTTTGGAAGATGAAAGACAGATAATATTTTAAAAGCATTACAAACGCCATGTCTGTCATCTGAAAATAAGGACAGCTTGATGTCACTTCACAAGTGTTGTAATGCTAACTTGACAACATATGTAAAAGAAGTCTTTCAATTTTTAAGTGGTTTAAAGTTTTAATATTATTTACTCCAAAATAATAACAAATATGAAAATACTTGGCATATGGTAAGGAAATAGTATGAACATTTATAAATAAATCAACATAACTAGAATCTATATTATATTATCTATGGTATGATCCCAGTTACTCTCATTAGGGGTAATTTATAATTATCAACCATGGGATGGGCAAGACCAATCTATAACCTAATGGAATAGGTTGTTTCAAGCCCAAAAAGGGAAATTGACTAGGCTTAAAATGGCCCACTAGGGCAGCTAGCCTAGTACTTACCTTTGAACTTATAAGAATATGTGTTACATCTGGGCAGAGAGAATTTTCTCTGATTATCACAAATCCGCAAAGTTTTCCAGTGGCACATTGAGCAACGACTCAATAAATGGAGACAAATAGCATTTTTTCAGCAACAAGTGCAACAGTACTGGTTAGTAAATCCAAGCTGTCTACTGCTCATGAAATGCAAACATAACTTAAAACACTGCTTATCTACATATGTTTCCTGTTCTTTGTGGAAAGAGTTCTTATTACATAAGGAGATATGATATATTAGATGCCCTAGTTGCAAGGTTATGCATAAAAAATAAAAATCCTGTATAAGAGATCCCTCAGATTTTATAATGAAAATGCAATATGGGAAAAGGGGTTGTGGATGGATGGATTGATGGATTTATGTAGAGGGAGGGTTACAGGTTGATCACCAGACAGCTCAAAGATCTCTTCCCCAAACATGCCTCAACAAAGATCTCTCCCCAAACGTTCGACAGAGGCACTAGGAACTAAGGTCGGGTGGCACGATGGTAATCCTATGGGCTAGGCTTGTAAAGGCTACAGGGCCATTAGCCTAGTACACACACCTATGAACATACCATAATTTACAGTGTTGTCACAAGGTGTGAAGGGATTGTACAGTTGAGAAGGATTTTGTTTATTTCAGTCTGGAAAATGTATATACAAATTTATAGAAACTGAGCATACCTCTCAACTGTACAAATTTTTGAAGAATGGCCGGATTTTTGCCTCATATTTTTAGTCTGTTCCTCATAGCATTTGTGGGTTTCTAGCAAATCACTAAGGACTGATAATTAAATAATGACATACATTTGGGTTTCAGACTTAATATCATTCAGAAAATACATACTGGCACAAACCCTGATATTCTAGCAATTTTCTAGGTTTATAAAAGCAGTGTTTGGAAACTGTCCCTATTTCTGGGCCTTTGTCTCCCATTATTTTAGGCTGTGTCCAGATTTTCCATGCTAGAGTTTGAGAGGTATGGAACCGAATGATAAAAAAAAATATGAAAAAGTTGCAACGAAAGTACTTAATACAGACAGAGCATAATTATTGCATACAAAGTACATGAAATATAATGTTTAGAAACAAAATATCTAAATGAAATGAAATATTTTAAACTGCAAATGTATGACATTTAGTACTTTGTTTTTTTTTTTTTTTTGGCAAGTAAAAAAAAGTCCATTAATTTGTAAATCATAATGAGTGACACTGCTTCTTCCATAGAGAAAATATTAAGGATTACCTTTAAAACAGGAAGAAATGTGACTGACATGATAAACTGTGATTTACAGTCATAGTTCACATAGTGGACCAAATGTACCCTGCAGTAATACAGTCCTCCAGCGAAAATAGGTGTGAGTCAAATCAGTAAAGTAGAGGGAGTAGGACTAGGTCCTAAATGTCTATGAATAGTGTCCCATAAACTGTGATCACCCTGTGAGTAATACGTTTAGTATATGATGCATCAGAAGTTCATGTAGTAACAGCTAACATGCCATACAATACCAGACGCTAAGGCCCATTAGTGTGAAGTACCACTAAAGGCACGTTGCACTCCACACTACAAGTCCTGAGGAATAAAATAAAAAAGTATCTGAGGAAGTAATCTTAACACAGCAGTACTGTGTAAGTCCCACATAAACCACACTGCAGAAACATAGAGGTACATATTTCAGTATGTGTCACTGTGACTATTGCCATTATAATGCCCATAGTTCCAGAACTGACCACATAACAGCAAGTGTACAGATGTACATAAACAATATATTCAACGCATATAGATACAGTTGTGTACTGATGTGCATTATACAAACATATACATGTCAGCTAGCAGGTATTGCCTTATGTGAGGTAATGCACTTTGCTAGGTATACCTCACTCCCCATGGACACAAATACTGCACATGTGTACACAACAAACATACTGGTACAGCAGAACGAGCACAACATAGACACATATATCTCACAACCTGAAAAAGTGAAACCACAAGCCATAGGATAAAGTGATAGCATATTATGCCAATATATGGAATACCACATGACATAATCACGTTACAGTGATAAAAGATACACCACAGTACACATACAAAGCACTTTATTCACAAAAGTACTGGTCAAGCAAAACAAATAACTTAATATAAAAATAAAACAAGACAGCAAACCACTGAAGGAAAATTTCACCATAGCAGCTAAAATAACATGAACAGATTGAGCACCTCATTGGTCTTGGTTCCCCAGTCCTCAGAAATGCTGTCACCATATCCATAGCTGCCACAGATAATGGCTGATGTGCTGCAGCCTATGGAAAGGCTTGGCCTGTAGTGTAGCCAGCTCAAAGGAATGGAGACTACAAGGAAAATGGGTGTGGCAACTGCCTAGAAGTGTTGAGAGAATGAGGAAGTGACTGACATTGTGCTGACTAGCAATAAGTATGGATGTGCCCAAATACATTTGTTCATGGACTCCCTGGTGGTGCATCTGGACCTTGACATGGGGGTATGCCGATAGAACCTCAGTGTAGGTGGTCAAAGTCTCAGTAGCATCAGCTGCTGAGGACACATCCCACCTGACCAACACACACCTCGTGGTCAGTAACACCTGTATAAGCCTGCCATCTCAGCTACTTACATGTCTATGATCACAGGCAGCACATTACGGACACTTCAGGAAATTTGTAACACTATCTCCTTAATCCATATATGGTGGATGCTATATCTCTTTCACATTCTGTTGGATAATAACGACTACATCCCCATTGTTTTCAACCTCCATCTGAGTGCTATGATTTCCTTGTATAAGGATCACACCTCCTGCTCATCAGTCACATTCATCTCATACCATACTTCCCTTACAGCTTACCAATGGGTCAAGGCAGAAGGACATTACATGTGATTACCTCCAGCTTGCCATCCTGGTTTGTAAAGGAAAAGAAAAAAGTATAATTTATCCCCTAATGTGATACAGATGTGTGCACACAAACAATTGCCACATGCAGCTTCCATGCAACAACCATCTTCTCAGCAGCATATTATAAAAAGATGTTTACAATAACCAGGATATAACTGCAGCACTTTGCTAGGATTATCAGTAGTGCCATTGTATGGCATGACAGACTAGCCCCAATGATAGGACACACATCTGGACATGTGCGAACACTCACCCACTTTTATAACTTATAATATGTCAGTTGTCATGTTGCAATAACACACAATGCACACCACAGCAAGGCATTTGGTGCTGTACTGTGCAAGGTTGTTCATACTCATGAATAAAATGGATTAGTCTGTCAACAGACAAATGCAGTTGTGCAACATAGACTCAGTAAAATGATGCAGGTCTTATCAATGTAATACAAGTGCACCGTAACATGCAACCAGGTGTCCACTGGTTAGGGCCGGCCTTTGGCCAACTGATGCCATAGAAAAAATGGCTCTAGAGCACCTACTCCCACACCACATGGTGCCCCCATCCTGGTCTACCTACACCATCCAGATTACATTTTTATTATCTTCATTTTTCTCACAGTTTGCCTTACTCTTCAGTTTTTCCAATATTCATTCAACACATTTTAAAGAAACCATTTCTTTAATACAAAAAATAAACAAATAAATACTGGAAAAGTGCCCCTGTTAGAGTGGCACCTTAGGAGGCCGCCTAGTTGACCAGTGCCTGAGGCTGGCTATGCCACTGGTATGTGCATGTCAGAATGCCAAGCTGTGCAAACTTCTGTACTGTATGCATCTGCAATGCAACAGCAATACAGAAGTATGTCACACATTATACAGATATTAGCAGCAGACAAGATAAACTAGCATATTTCTACTTTATGTGGTATTGTTATGGGACAAGGTAAGCTTATTAAAATGTATATTAATTTCAGTTTTATTAATGATGCTATAATATGATTGTTAAAAAATACAAATATAATTTGTACACAGGGCTGTGGAAAAATACAGCTTCATAAGCTGAAGTTACTGCTGTGCTTTAACTGCATTCTTTTAGTAAGAAGGAAAAAGTAAGTGTTGTATGAGCAGAGGCATGTTAGCTAGTGTAAAAGGAATTTGTTAGCCTGACTCCTCCAGGCTAGGAGTGCATTGTTGCTAGGGAAGGTTTGAAACATTTAAGGTCAGAAAACAAAACCCCTTGAAGCAGGTGGGTCATGTATACGAAGGTGTTCACGTGAAGTCCGAGTTAAAAATCATGAGGGATGAGAGCATTTACAAAGTCATTGATTTTTTGCAGTTATTGTAAATGTAAAGAGTTGCATGATTGGTTTGATAAGAGCAGTGTATAAAGATACAGTTTTTCTCTGTTCAGAGAGACTGATTTACCAACTGCTATGAAGATTGTCTCCCAGCGCTGTAAATAAAAAATTCTGTTTGGACATCCTTTAGTGTTGTTCCTGACTGAAGGCATATAAGGTAAATTTTTTATGTTATTTATTTATAGACTTTAACAGTATCATATCACAACATTGTGTCATTCCTTCATGCAATTCCTGAGAGAAACACAAATGTAGATGTTAACATAGACATGTATAGGCAAACTGCCTCTATATATGATAGTGTAAACATATGTACACGTGCCTGAATTTTCCATTGAGCCATCCATTGGACACTGATTCTTTCAGTCATACAGTGTCACATTTATGGGTGTGTCCAGCATACCTTTCAACCTCTTAGTGCAAGAAATCTGGACAAAGCCCAACAAAATGGAGGATCAAAGGCCCAAAAATAGGGACATATTTTACATATTGCACTTATAAACTTAGAAAGTAGCTACAGTAACAAGGTTTGTGTTAATATACATTTTGTGAAGGATTTGGAGTCTGAAACTGAAATGTATGCCATTATTTAGTGACTTCAGTCCTCAGAGATCATCCCAGTTATTTGCCAGAAAACCACAAATTTTATGAGGTACAGACCAAAAATATGAGACAAAAATCTGGGCATTCTGCGATAATCTGGACAGTCGAGCGGTATGAGTGTCCACATGTGTACTCAGCATATCAGTAATAAAAGTTTAGGTCTTTTGCATGTCTGCAGCACCACGTGGACATGCAATATGCATTAACTTGTGTGCACATTTGATGGCACTCACAGATGCACAAAATATGTGTGTATATTTATGGATATGTTTGTCTGCACATTATGCTGTAAAGCAATGTGCAGTGGATGGTACATCACCGCTGTATGATAATGTGTTGGGAAGGACTCTAGCTAAGATGTATCATAGCAAGTGTATGCACATTACGCTGTAAAGCAATGTGCAGTAGATGGTACATCACCACTGTATGATAATGTGTTGGGAATGACTCTAGCTAAGATATATCATAGCAAGAAAGTTCCTTGCCCATGTAATGTATATTACAAGATTAGAAATTAGAACTTGGTTGACTACCATATAACATCATCTGCCAGTCACACTTACAAGCCCACATATAATCACAAGCAGACATACATAGATGACTTGTTGTCATGTGCACAGCCTACATACAAGTGCCAGTGCCAAGTTTGTGTGATAGTGTATAGCGTCCCAACCAGCCCCCAACATTATCTGCCAAATGATGCAAAATGGTACCCACATCCTGACATCCAGCATTTATGTCCCCAGTAGTCCTGGATCTTCTAAGGTGGCTCATCGACCTTCACATAGATAAGCTGGAGAGAAACAAGCAAAAACACATGTGTGTGTGTGTGCCATCTGACATGTACATGCCCTACATACAGTTATGTAATATGGCAATGAATCTTCATATGTGTACATGTTACTGTCTCCGGTGCATCCACTGCCATAGTCTGCAGGATGTTGTGTCTTCCATTAGTGTGCACAGAATTACCTGTCTCTGCAGTGCTCTTGTCCATTTACCTGTGGTGTGATTCAGAAATGTCACAAACATGTAGGACCTCATTACATATTCCTACAGAAGGGAACTCATTTAAAGAGTTGCATTGCTACTTCATACCGAGTGACAGTGTAACTATAGTATGTAACATTCCTCCTCACTAGCGATACCAATTCCATAAATCATGCTCAAATGTATCAATAGTTTTCTTGTTGATAATCCTTTTTGTGTCATATGGCTGAGACATGAAAGAGTAAGGTGTGTCTCACAGGTAAACAGGGTCAACTTCAGTATCATTCACATCAGTGCAGTTTTCCTATGGAAACACACGACCAGCTAGATGGTGAGAGGATGGCACAGCTCATGTCAGTCAAATGGGTGGCCACAGCTGCCCATGTCCAAATGATACAGGAAGGTGATTATATACGTAACAAAGCTTGTAAGAAGACTTCTGAAATCAGGCTACTCATGCAGAGTGGGAGGCCATTTCATTGGACCAGTTGCTCCTCATGCTAGATGAAGATACAGTTATGCCCCTAATCCAGATGATTTTTTATACATGGCACTCAGAAGGCTATAATCCTGATGCACCCCCACCTTGAGCTATGCCCACCTTCATTTGTGATTGCATATTTCTATGCTGTGTACATGTGTTATGCACCTTCTGTTTAACATTCACATTACAGGTGCTCAGAAGGACAATGAGATGGTGGAACAGACACAGAATCAGGCATCAGTGGGAGCGTTCACTGTGTTGACCTATTGTACAGCAATGCAAGAGGAGCTAAAAGATGAGTAAAGTCATTTGTGCATGGATGTTTGCTGTCATACACATGCTTGCATGAACACCTGGCATGCATGTGTTAGCTGCTATACATGTGCATGCCATGCATTATTTTCTTTACTTTTTGCAGGTAATGAATGTACTGCTGATGCTCTGGTTTCATCATATATCAGAGCTGTGGTAAATGGAGAGGCTGAAGAGCCCAGATATGTGGATATTGAGGTCACCAAAACATGTGAAGCCAGTCACAGATATAGGTGTGACCAGATCTGCATCTGATATCATACAGTTGGCACCTGCAGGGGATGTTGATGATCTCTTTGAAGTACCAAACCAACCTGGGTCTACAAATGGCACTGCTGCTGCCACGGGAGATACAGTCACTACTAATCAGATGCCCACCAGTGTGTCCTCTGGCACATGTACCCACCAGATCGGCAGCTAGGGTGTCTGCCCTTTTAATTTCTACAAGTCTTTTGGGTTTCTAATACCATGATGGGAATGGACCCCATTCCTAAGTCAAAGTATGATTAAAGTTCATGAAATTAGTATTGTTTCAGTCTTTGATGTCAGCCAGTAGTGCTCTTCGCAGCACCCAGAATGTGCCCAGTAATGACTCCTTCTGCAGCTCATATGGAGTTACATGTATTGGTAACATATCCAAATATGATTGTAAATTCTTTTTTATAAGACCCATTGCTCCTATTACTATTGGAATTGTCTGGGTATCTTTCAATGTGCAGCTTCTGGTGGTGTTGCAAGCATGCAGCTGGGGTCAGGTGTGTCAAATCTGGCTTTGCTCAACAGGAGACCCGCCAATGGCTGTGATATATGATACACTGCTGCCAACAGTAGCACATTTGCAGATTATATTAATGTATTGTGGCACAGTGTTCTCGCCCAGCTGTCCATTTGTCAAGCCCTGGAATGTGTGGAGTGTACATTTGTCAGACACATGATGATGTTGAAGAGGAAAAAGGGTGCTACCCTTCTCCAGCCATTTAGACAGACATCTGCTGCCCAAGGCATGGTCTATGAACTGTACAAACACTATTTGCCTTGCAGGCATCTATCACTTATTGTCTGGCCCAAGTGCAGGAGACATGGGTGGCCTGCATGTGCTCTGACATGGTACAGTCACATAACGGTTTAATTAAGGGTTACCATAGGTTTGGATTTTCTTTATTTTTTTTCTTTTTTACCTTCTTTTTACAAATGATTATAGGCCTAGGGGAAATTTATAAGCAATTTTAGTTTGTTGTAGTTCCATAACTCCTATGCCCTTTTTGATTTGGACTATGTGGCATAGTAGTGTGCATGATAGATGAAGCCAAGGAGCAGAAAGCTGCAGTAACCGTCTTCTGCCAGCACAGAATAATCTTTAAAGAGTTGGATAGAAAGAAGACTGTCAAAAAGAATGATGCCTGAAATTGAAGATCTTCCCATTTTTCTGCCAGTGTCACAACACTTACAGAGGAGTGTTAAAAGGCAGGGTTGCTGGCCTACAGTGGAATGAAAGAGGTCAGACAGTGTGTGTCCGAACTGGTGCTAATTTACTCCCTTCCAAAATACTGAAGAAATACAGAACATAGATGGTGAGAAAATATTAGTGTTCAGTTATACAGGCTGTTATAAAGAATTGTGAAGTCATAGCATTAGCCAATGTAAGTCATTCAAAAACTGACACACAGATTTTTCTTTTTTTCTCTAGAAATTTGGAGACAGCCAGGGAGGGATATGCACATGGCTGTATAATTAGGTGTCACTTCTAGTTATGTTGTCATTCATATTTCACAAATTCAGTAAGTAACACTGTACCAAATGAATACTTACTCGGAAGAATGAAAGAAGTCACAATCATAATGGTGATTTTTTTTTTTGTTTACTGTCTATCCAATCATATCAACAGTTGTAGGCAGATCAGATTATTGTATTTTTATCTATTGTTTATTTCTGACCCATGCCAACCGTAAAAGACTAATTTTGTAGTTTTATACTCCTGAAATTAGACAGTTGCATTAATCATTCATATAATACAAGTAAGACATTGATTTTACTGACAGAAACTATTGTGTGTGTATCTGCTCTGTGTTTTGGGAAATGGAAAATATAAAGGTTCTTGGTTCAGCTGTGTCAATTTCTAACAGATTTTAGTAAAATATATCATTATATTTGCATCTTTTAAAATCTGGGGCTACTTTATTTAGCAAATTTCTCAGAAATATATTCTGCACCACTGAGAAATTGTTACTTTCCTTGTATTACTATTTTTAGTCTGTTTTTTTTTTCTGACAAGAGTGAATCATTATTCCCTACTAAGAAATTGCTGCTACATAAAGAAAATCATTGTAGTTGTTCCTTTGACATTCAGAATGTTATCTTGACCAAGTACACATACCAAGAATGATTCAAGATTTCTGGTGAACTCATATGTTCTCTGTCTCAGCTGTCCTAACATTTAGAGTCATATGCATACTTCTCAACCTGTTAGAGCAAGAAATCTGGACAAGGCCTAATATTATGAGGGGACAAAGGCCCAAAAATAGGGACAAATTTTAAACATTGCTCCTATGGACTTAGTGCCTAGAATAACATGATATGTGTTAGTATGCATTTTCTGAAGGATATGGAGTCTGAAACTCAAATGTATGTAATTATTTAGTGATGTCAGTCTTCAGTGATTTGCCAGAAAATGCCACATTTTATGAGGAAAAGACCAAAAATATGAGGAAAATATCTGGACAGTCTGTGAAAATCTGGACATTTGAGAGGTACTTGTGTTCTTTAACTTCTCTGACAGATGTACAATAACCAAGTTATATGAAAAAAGGTTGCAGAGCATAGCATAATTAAACATAATTTGTTAGATACTTCATAACAGATTTACTCTGAGTTTCAGAAAACTTAGGAGCACTGCCGTGATTTTTGAGCAACAAGTAGCCATACACAGTGTGTGTCTGAATCAGAGATACACATACTACAAAGGATGCGTGCCAAGCAGCAGCGATGGCTGCAATATATATGTTAATGGCAGTAAAATCACATGGTAGTAGGTTCATAGGATGATATTAGGCTATTGGCCTGGAGGCCCTTATAACTCTAACCAAGAATTTTGCCCATGTTCCCTCAAATTCAGCACCTGTTTCCCCTATCCAGCAGGGGTGTATTTTCTGTTTCCCATCCAGTCGTCCAGGTTCCTCTTAAAGAGGGATAGAGAGTTACTCTACTTGACATGGAGAGGGAGTCTATTCCATAGACGGGGGAGTCTCTGGGACACAAATCTATTCCGCCAACAGGTTTTATTAATGTCAAAGACCAGGTTTAGGCCTTGCATGTGGGTTGTGCGAGTGGAGGATGTCTTACGGATATGCAGCAACTCCATCAAGGCTGGGTCTGAAATTGCCTTGTATGCCAGACACAGGTTACCTCTGAGCAGTCTGTATGAGACTGAGTAGAGGGACAGAGCTTTTAACCAATCTGTATAGGATAGGTGTTTGAGACCCTGGATTTTCATGGTTAGGAACCACTTTGGTCTCTCCAACTGCTGCATGTGCTTGGCAAGGTACATGCCGAAGGGGGCATTGTACTCAATAATGGGTCTGATAAGGGAGGAGTACAGGGATGTTATGACCTTCTTGTTCCTGGATGAAATAGCCTTATTTATGAGGTGGGCCATGTAGAAAGCCTTCCGTACAACAGAGGCAATGTGGTGGTCAAAAGTCAGGTTGGTATCAACCTGGGTGCCCATGTCCCTCACGACTGATTGCATGCTTAGAACGGTGTTATTAATGTCATAATTAGTGGGGATGACATTTTCCCTAAAGGGGATAATGATGCATTTCTTGGCATTCAGTTTGAGGCCATGCTTCTGGCACCAATCATTAGTTTGAGTAAGGCCCTCTTCGAGGATGTTCACATCACTAGAGGAATTTAAGACAGTGCCAAACTTGCAGTCATCTGCAACCTTGGTCAGCCACAGACCACTGATTTTGGCTTGCACCTCATAAAAGTATATCCCAAACAGTAGAGGCCCCAAGACCAACATTATTAAAATTAATTGTGCTGTGTGTTCGAATGAGGCAAATCAAGATGGTGGAGTAATTCAGAAGCATGTGAAATGCTAATGAATGCAGCTAAACTCCATGTCTATGACTGTGAAGAGTGGAAATATGTTAGGGGTTTCTGCAACATTAGTTAATGTGTAGCTGCAAGAAGCTTTTATTGCTGTTGCTACAAGCCACAGTGATGCATGTTATCACACTAGTAGGCTCCATGTCATCTGACCTTATTTAACATTTCATGCACTCCATGTGGACTGCTACTGTGTGGATAGTCACACCATGCAAGACACTAGACATATGTCCGTATCATCTGCAGGCCTATGGGAGTCATTGAGTTCCTATCCCAGGGGATACCAAGGCATGTGTGGCTTTACATATACCACCAACAGGGAATTTTCAGCGACCAGCTGAGGACATAGTGGAGGCATCTCAGGCATTTGCCTTGAGCATACTCCATCAGTTTCTTGATGCCACATTGCTGCATGTGGGGGTGCATATGTGGCTCCTCCATACCACAAAAGAGAGAAGCAGCACCATGTGGGACTTCTTTAACATAGCCTGTTTTCTGGAAGTACTGAAGGCAATAGACTCCACTCAAATTGAAATATTGGCCCCACCTGGGTACAGGGAAAGAGGTATGTGAACCAACGGGTAAAACTCCATCAACTGCCAGGTGGTCTGTAATGTCCAGGGTATTGCGACACTCTGTCTGCAGACTGAGGCAGTTATCATGATTTTCACATATTACACACCTGTAACCTGGGTGACTCCCCCAGGCGCATCTCATTAGCAATGCTGGATATGATCTCATGAGCAATGCCGGATATGCCCTGGGACTCTGGCTGATGACACCTATCAGTCATAAGACTACATCCTACTACAAAGAGGGGTTATTGAGGTGCATGGATTTGGGCTGTTTAAGGCACACTTTTGCTGTCTGGATTTATCTGGACGTTGCAATATGATCCCAACATATGTGCTGGACTATTTTCAGTATGTGCAGTGTTACACAATATCATCCTTAGCAGTCAATTACAACACACAAGGCAGGGAGGAGGGGCCCCAGCACACCAGGCAGTGGAGGCTGAACCAGATGGTGTTCTGGAGGAGGAGCCAGCAGCAGAGAATAAACATGCTAGACAGAGACTAGTGCAGTATGTACTGGCACTGGTAAAGAGGCAGTGGAGTGCACATAGCTATAGCCCAGAGTACAGCACATACACTACAGTAAATGTGATGCATGCAAACCCAACACCAGGCTGTGCTTATCCATTCATAGGCTAGCCACACATTACATCAGGCATAGACAACCCAATCAACAATGTTCAAAGGACAAGGCTTAGTTATCAACATTTTCACAGGCTTGGATGTCTTTCTTGGTGAAATGTGTGATTGCTGAGGAGAATTAAAAGCAAGATTGAACTTGTGTGTAGGGGCTTTGAGAGAGAGAGAGTGTGTGTGTGTGTGTGTGTGTGTGTGTGTGTGTGTGTGTGTGTGTGTGTGTGTGTGTGTGTGTGTGTGTGTGTGTGTGTGTGTGTGTGTGTGTGTGTGTGTGTGTGTGTGTGTGTGTGTGTGTGTGTGTATGTGCATGTATGTGCGTGTGCACGTTTGTTTGTGTGTGTGTGTGTGTATGTGTTTGGGAGCCTTAATGTAAAAATGTTTGTGAAGAGCCAGGGTCACTGGTTGTCTGCATGTCTGATGTACAGGGGCTGTGGTGTGTATGTGTGTGTGTCTGATGGGACATGGCCTCAGTAGTAGTATCAGCATTGTGGCTTGATTTACTGGACAGTTCCAAAGCATGTATCTTAGAGGGATGAACATTCTGTGCACTCATCTGCAGTTACACTACTTATACCATGTCTCTGGCTAGATGTCAACATGTTGTGTGACCATGAATAATGTCTGTTATGAGATGTGCCACTGCCATGACCCAGAGGATGTCCTCTTTTGGCCATAGACCCCTCCACAACTGATGCAGCTGTGGAAGTGCTAGAACTCTGTAACCATGATCTAGATCATCCATGGTCACGATGACCGCCACATGTGGAGTTAGTGGTGGAACAGCTTTGTAAATGTTGCCTGATGTACAGCTGGTAAGCATGAGAGGACATGGCACATTTTTGTATGTGATTTAGGCTATCAATTGTAACACATTTGGAACATGCACTCCCAGAGGTCATCTTGTTCACCTTGCATAAGTATTACTAACTTTGAAATGGCTGTGATGGTTGTGAAGATTGGAGGAAGATGGGCGAAGGCTGCCAGCCTAGTCAAATAGAATTTGATACATAATTCTATCAACTGTATAAATAAATGTAAAATACAGGCTTGTGTTTTTAAATGAAAGAAAACACTGTAAAATGTGAACTTCAAGATTGTTGCAACATTGCCATCTGCTGTAAGGCAAACCAAGCCAAGCATTTCAAATGTGTCTTTTGAAGTTGGAAAGATATTATGAATCTCTTTGATGTTTTACAAGTCGGCTCCAGTGGGTCTGGATGAAGGTTTCACGCCCATTGTTTTAAGGTTAAAGTTAAGGGCCAGAATTTACATGTAGAAGGTGTTTTATTGCTCTGGTTTCTGCTAGAGTGTATATGTGAAATGCCTTGTATTGTTGCAGTTTCCTGAGCAGGTGTTAGCTTGCTAAATAATGCAGTTTGTGGCCTGAGAAAACCTAAGTGTCAAAATGATGCAATTTGAGAGGGCCTCAGCAGAGCTGTTGGTTAGTGTTTAAAAACTATTGTTCAGTGAGAGACTGTAAGCATTTTGATCTTGGACATCTGACTTAGCACTGCTTGCTCTTTATGTATATAAGTAAGATAATAGCACTGTGATTTCTCTTAGGAATAGTTAAACTTAGAAGAAAGTTAGACTAAGTATTTTTCTTTGAAATCAGATCTTTCCTATGATATTGTTTTAAGTGTCTGGGTGATCTCTGAACTTGAGTAGCATTGTACTGTAGTAGTTTTGTCTTGTGTTTTAATTATTTATTATTAAATATTTTAAAACCTTTACGTGTGGCTGGCTTATGTAGAGATAATTTAACCTCTAAAGTACATTACATATTTACAGATTTTACTGCCTAAGTCACTCCAAATTAAGTTTAGACTGTATAGTCACATTACCAATTGGATAATAATATTGCACAGTAATAATTGGACACCCTTTTAAGGGCCATTTAGTAGCTAATAATATTAGCTGGTGGTGGCAGAAATTACTACTGTATAGTCTAGGTAAAGGGGCACAGCTGGATAATCTGTGTCAACCTTTCCCAGGAGTGTCTGTGAAGTTGTATAAATACTTATCTCAAAGTGTGGGTGTGTGTCAGCTACCTGGGCAGGGACACGAAGCACTGGTTGGACAGAGAGAATACTGGAGGTTAGCTTGCCAGCTAGGCTGAGATCTGGACCCTATAGCTGTGCCAGTGGGGAGTCTTATTGGGGACCTGGTGAGCAAGGGAGCAACCAGCCCTAGACTGACTGTGATCTCTGTGTGCACTTAAGGGAAATTGTACTTTACTGTGTGTATTAGTTATCCTTTCCTCTTCTAGGAGATTACCTCCCTGGTGTTAGGGGTGAGGATTGAGGCTCCTTGATTGCTGGGCCAGGGTACGGTCATCACAGTGGTACTAACCTGTGCCTCCACAATGTCTCTGCACATCCATTGGATCACAGCCATTGACACAGCAATTTTAGGTAGACGGCGGTAATCATGTCTCCAATGAGCACCGGTACCAAACTTCCTGTCTGTACCTCCCCTATGGAGCTACTTGCAGATTCTGACAAATGCCCTGTGGGGAGAACCACACTGCCCTGACTGCCATCGTCCCCAGGAACCTGTCTTTTCTGTGTGGTATATGTCCATAGGCAAAGCCTGAAGCTGTGTCCATGGTCTTTATAGGGGATCAGTGGTCACATTCCCGGTATACAGCACACACACACACACACACACACACACACACACACACACCCTGAACATCCCAGCTCTTCACTGGCATCATCATTAAAAGTTGTAGTTGTCAGGCAGTGGCAATTCCACAGTGGCCATACTGGACAGAGAATCACCTGTGAACACAGCAAAGCAAATGCCCTGTATAAGTATTGGACAGCACCAGAACCATACAATAAAACCAGATGTAGTTATCTTGGTCCTTTCAAACCAAACATTTTAATATTGTACCTTATGCAGATGGGTGTGCAGGCTGAATCCCAAATGTTCCTGTATAATCCAAAGCAGACAGGTTTACTAAGCTGTCTAGTGAGTGAAGGGGCAAGGGAAAGTAAATACACTGTTATATACCACGAAGACCACTACATACCTAGGGCATCACCAGTGGGTATGAGTGGACCATGATGAAGCTTTGCACCAATGCGAAGCACCACACCGTGGGACCTTACTGAGGTGTTACTGCCTATGGCAGAGGCCAGAAACTCCTTCATCTTTGTTAGAAGTGTTCTGACCAATGGTCGACCTCCTGACAACCTACCTTCCCGTGCATGCAAACAGCTTTTTTTACCACTACGAGAGTAATGTCAGTGGCCCTGTAGTGGACCATTTTATATGTACTGTCCTGGCCACCTACAGCATTAAAGTCCACTACAAGATCTTTCCAAATATAGTCTCAGTAGGCTGGGTTAGCAACATCCTTCTCAAGGAGCCGTTAGCCATGGAGAAGGAGGGTGTGAAGTAGTACCACATTCTCTGCCTGTGAGACATTTGGACTGACTATCTGCCTCAACAAAATCAATACTGTTCTTTTGTTTGCTGTTCATTTTTGGCATTCCTATACAGATACTGTAAACCTGATGTTAGCAAGGTGATTATCCCTTTATGATACTGTTTTAATCCTTGTCCGTGTACCAAATTGCTAGTGTGTCCGACAGTCAAAGTTGTCTGTGCAGACTGTTTACCTAATGCCATGTTCATAACATTACTGATAAAAATGAACCCACACTCCCACAGCTGTTACATTCCAAACAACAAGGTGGCATGACAGTTTCCTGTCATTGTCACAGACTTTTGTACATGGGGTATACTATGAATCTATACAACAGGCAAATGGTGTGACATGAAATGCTACTTCGAGGCTGACCTGCATGCACATATACTCTTGAGTACTTGCCTTAACCTTGTACTCATAGTCTCTCTCCGCCCATTCAATACATCTTAGAAATAATGTCAAAGCTACTATATTATGTAGTCGAGCCGCGTAGCAACTAAAAATAGCCAGACTTGAAAACGTGAAGCTGAACAAGTAGCAGTTACCTGACAGAAGCTGGAATACAGCACCTCTAAGCAATAAGTAGAAGGTTCACCTGTTGCAGTTCACCTGTAGCAGCTCTATGACCTTATACTTAACATGATGAGGCTGACTACCCTTGTGCCTGTATTGAACAAATTCAGGTACCAGGACATACTGATTATGCATATAAGGCCTCAATTAATTACTGTTTCTGAATTACGCAATTTCCATATGTTGCGGACTGACCAAATTTCACAATGAATTCTAAACAGATTTATGCAGACACCTAGGCACCTGCAGGCAACACTACACATGCATAGTTTACCCAGTGGCCCTGGGGATATATGTAATTCCGCATCTAATCAGTGGAAATGGAGTCACTATACTGCATGTTGTATTCCTGGAGTTTAAGTGGAAATGGGGCTGCCATGTTTCACACCTTACAGTACAATGTTAAAACACTATAATACAGCACATATATTGGGATGTCCTACCATGGGTCATACAAATGAGGTGTCTCACATTGCTCGCAGGTTGGCAAACTGGAGTATGGGTGTGGGCATAAGGCATCTGCCATTTTTCTTTTTGATTTGTCAGGAAATAGACATGTCTGAGGGGTGAAGGAGAATGCACCTTTCAGGGTACAGAGGTAGTACATAGAAGACTCAAAGATATTTGTATACCTCCTGTACCATTAGTACAGTGATGGCTACTACAGGAAAAGTATAAAGGCTCTCACTATTAGACCAAGGCCTGGTATGCTCTAGTAATGGCTGTCTCACATGCAATCGGCATCCTGCATGCAGGTAAGCAATGCCACACTTTATAATGATATGTGGTGACGCCATCCTGACTTCCGTAGCATGTGAGAGGCTGAGGTTACCGTTGAAGCATCACCAATGTCTTGCTATCCTGTGTATGACTTAAATTTATATTATTTATTATTTATTTTACATTTATATGCAGCAGCATTTAGACCTGCACCTGTTGCTCTGGCAAGGTTGTTCAGCCCCCAAATATGGCACTAGCACCCACAATATCTGCTGCCATATTAAACTTCACACATGAAATAGCAGCTGCAGGGACACACCAACCAGCCTCGCACTAGAAGCTGGGATTGTTGTCTCCACTGGTAGTAGAGGAAGTGCAAGTGACATATTTATCACACACTGACAGCTAGCCAGCATCATGGGTGAGATGATTAACTGGTGACTAGATGCTTGAACTGGCTATCTCAAGAACCAGTAGCTGATTGAGTCACATCCCTACCATGCACTGGCTCCTTCATCTGAGCAACGGTCCAATGGTGAGGGAGTGCAGGGTGGCTAGCAAGCTTCCACTGGGTTGTGGTTGACAGGGATTTTAACTGCACAACCACATCCTATCCCCCATCTTGGTGTTACCCTCCCTTTTGTATCTATGTCCATCTGTGTTTGCTGTCTAGTCATCCAAACCACCATTGTCTAACCTCTGTTTGTCTTATGTCTACTTCGCCATTGGTCTTCCCCTCACTCATTGCATCAGTATATCCCCTGTCAGTCTTGTCTACCATCTGTGTTTGTTTGTGTGCCCCTGCTACCTACCCTAACCCTCCTACCTTCCTCTTCCTCTCCCTCTCCCATTCACCTCATCTTCATACCTCTCAGTTGTACAGCATTTGGAAAGACACTTTTAATTTGTTACTCCATGTCTTCTGCTCCATACCTTATTTTGAAAATTCCAAATTAATATGACCAGCATTTAAATTGTTTTCTTAATTTGTAATCTTTATTATTAGTCTTTTATAACTGATCACCTCAACCACAACAATATGTTAACCCACCTTCCTCACCTCCACTCTGGTTATTCTTTAAGTTTTTACCTTATGTTATACCATCTACTTGCTTATCCCTTTTTCATCACTTTCCCATATCCCTATTTTCAACCTTTAATTTGATCTAAAAATAGATACTAACACCTGTATAATGGCCATTTAAGGCTTTCATATGACTTTTCCTTCTTACCACTATTTTGTACATGTGATCAAGCAGTGCTTCTTGGAAGCTCATGCACGAGCGATACTGAATTCTTTTTGGCTTTCCCTGTGGCCACACCTCAGGGGTATATCCTATTACCACAGACTCTGCTGTAGTCACAAGCAGGATATTTAATAGATTTACCTTCTCACACTGCTTTTCCCTGATGTTGATTGTTAATGAGCTCTTGGCCTCAATGCATGATCTAGGTAAACAGCAGTGGGTTGGCTGCAATTACACCTGCAGTGTTTCTGAATCCTAGGGTTATTTAGAAAGCCTTAAGACACAAAAAATATACATTAATAATTACCACCCAACCATGGATGAAGCAGTATTTACTCTTGGCCAGCATTGTTTACCCACAGGGGCTATACATTTCAAGAAGATTAGGTAAACACTGCCTCACCTATGATCAGGCAGTGATTATTAGTATTATGTACTAGAGTTATTAAAAAAAGATGTGTTTTAGCTTAATTAAATAAATCTCTTATTTACTTGCTCTCTTTTTTCACATTGCTTGTTTCCACATGAAATAGGAAATATAGCCAACCTTTGTGTTTTGTGATACCGAAGGATAAGGGAAGAAGATTGTGCAACTTGAATCTGACACTCATATGTGCAAACTTAAAGTGTTCTTTTGGCTTGTTATTTACTGATTCCAAGATTGCAGTATCCTGGATAATTAGTCTTACTCTGCAGTAAATAAGTCTTGGAGTTATTTGTTTCTGTGTGTGTGTGTGTGTGTTACAGAGAGTTTGAAGGTTTGCTTTTTTGGTATATTATACTTAAATATTAACATACTTACTCAGACTGACATTTGTTACAAGCTCTTCAGTCATGTAAGTGAGCATGCCCATACCTCTGTTTACATTCACTTGCAGAGGCGGAATGCATTTGAAATTCTTGTCACTGCTGTTGTGGGCTTAAGTGACTTTTTTCTTCATTTGTTTTTTTTTTATTGCACACTGTTGCCAGGGAGTGTGTGTGTGCACATATATGGGTGCTAGTGATTATGTTGAGTGTGTGTTAGGTCAACGGCCACCTAGTCAACTAGACAATTTTTAAGACATGTGTGAACAAGTGGACAAGTATAGGGGTTGGGAAATTTGAACTCATCCAGAGTTTGTGCAGCTTTGGAGTTATTATGCATAATTAGCAGGGAGTGCAGTAAGGCTTTCTCCCTGGGGAAAAAAATAAAGAAATATATATTTATTTATATTTATGTGTGAGTGTGTGTGTGTGTGTGTGTGTGTGTGTGTGTGTGTGTGTGTGTGTGTATATATATATATATATATATATATATATATATATATATATATATATATATATATATATATATAAAACTGGGAGAGTCCATTGGGCCATAGTGAGCCCTTTTTCAATAGAGGCCCGGGGAGAAAAGTGACAAGTACATACATTAAAAAAAAAAAATATAAATATATAAAAATATATATATATATATATATATATATATATATATATATATATATATATATATATATATATATATTGGTGGTAAAAAACATTAATACAAGAAATTGGTGTGATTACGGTCACTGGTATTCTTCACATTTTTACATAGAATAACATAGCTATTGTGCAATATAAAGACAACAAGAGTGAGGGGTTAATTACATTCTTGAGGAGATGAGAGGTAGAGAGTTATATGGAGAGATTAGAGGAGACAAAGTGGGAGAAGTACAGTAGGGGGAAAGCTAGTGCTTTTAAGTAGTGATGTTTGATTGCAAGATGGATGTAGAGGAGGCTTAGGAGGGGTGTGAGCTGGAGCATTCACAGCTTGAGGAGAGATAAAAGTGGAGTAGGGCTTGAAGGCAGAAAGATTTTGGGTAGTCCGAATATGGGGGGGAAGAGAGTTCTATTTTCATGCAAGAGTGAAGGCTAAAAGAGATTGGCCAGGAGTACGTAACGGTTTATGCAGTTCAAGCAGGTTCTGATTATTGGATCAGAGAGAACGGGCAGGAAGGTGCTTGGTAAAGACAGAGGAAAGGGAAGGGCAGAGGGAAGGATTGAAAATAGGTTTATGGGCAGGGAAAAGTTGAATGAAAGAGAGATGTTTGGAAAGCTCTAACCAGTTCAGAGAGTGTAAGGAGATGCAGTGGTGAGAGGAAGATTTGGAGCTTGTAGCAAACTTAGAGATTTTATTGTAGCAGGATGCCAGTTTAGCTGTAAGAGTGGTTTGAAGGTTGGTGAGAATAGGTGCTCCATACAGGAGAGAGGGGAGGAGGTAAGTGGTGGAGATGATAAGCCTAGTTGAGGAGGTTAGATAGCCGTTATGGCAGTAGAGCCTGCCGAGTTTCTGGTGGGTTTTCTTGATGTTGGTTTGAAGGTGAATGTCGAACTTTAGATGTTCGTCAATAAAGATTCTGAAAAGCTTAGTGTGGGGGACTATTTCAATTGGGGTCATGCTTTGACTTGTTATGGAGAGTTTTTATCTATTGTGAAGTTCTTGGATGGGGTAAAGATCATAAGTTTGTTTTTTGTTGCATTAAAGGCTAGATGGTTGTTTAGCATCCAGCTGTTAGTAATGCTAAAGGCTACCTGAGTTATTTGCATAAGTTTAGGGACAGATTCGGCAGAGCAGATGATAGTCGAGTCATCCATGTATTGGATGAGTTTAATATTAGGGATCACTGATGGAAGTTGTTAATGAAGATATTGAATAGTAGGGGGCCTAGGATAGACCCTTGGGGTACTCCTTTGAGGGTGTCAAGGAAGTAGGAGGTACAGTTGTTCCATTTAACGGCCTGTTGCTTATTTGAAAGGTAAATGGAGAACCAATTGATAGCTGGGGGAGAGAGGTTAGGTGTGAAAGCTTTGACAATAGTAAGTTGTGGGAATTGGTATTGAAGGCTTTAGATAAGTCTAGGAACAGGGAGGATACAACATTACCGGAGTCACGGGCATGTTTGATAATGTCCAGGAAAGATAAGAGGGCTGTGGAGGTACTGTGGTGGGGGTCTGAAACTGTGTTGCATAGGAGACAGGAGGTTATTGTCTAGGAGGAAGGATAGAAGTTGTTGGTGGATACATTTTTTTAGTATTTTAGAGATGGGGAGAGTATGACTATGGGGCAGAAGTTGGGGATGTTAGTATTGTTGCCTCCTTTATGCAGGGGGATGATGAATGTTTTTTTCCAGAGAAGGGGTACATAAGATTATTGGATGGAATGGTTAATGAGAATACAGATGGGGAGGGCTATGCCATCAGCAGCTAATTTTAAAATGTTTGATGGTAGGTTATCATGGGCGTTAGTGCAAGGTTTTAGTTTATTGAGAAGTTTTTTAACAGTGTTGACAGGGATAGGTTTGAGGGAGAAGGGAGGGGAAGGGTGGAATTGGTGGCAGAGGGAGAGAGGGGCAGAATAAATTATAGAATTCACAGTGAAAGATGTAAGTTTGGCTATAGAGTCAATGAAGAGGAATTAAAGCTGGTGGCTATGTCATGGTCAGGAGCACTAGAGCCAGGACAGGAGTTGTCTTTTCTGCCAGATTTGAAGAGGGCAGTGATACTACTCCAGAATTTCTTGGGGTTAGTTTTATAATTGTTTTGGAGCTTTGAGTAGTAGGATTTGCGATCAGAGCCAATATATTTTTTATCATGTTGCGCAGTTGTTTATATTGATTCAGAGACTGTGGTGTTTTAAGTTTTTGGTACACACACACACACACACACACACACACACACACACACACATACATAGATATATATTTATATGTGGAGGGGTGTATATTATTTTTAGGTGAATACCAAAACAGGCAAACAAAATGAAGTGAACACACTTTTCCCTGAGTGCACCAATAAGCAAACCATAAATAACCAAATTAATATAAAAAATTTCAGAACAAAACATAACTGCCAACTGGCTCATAGGTAGGATGTGGAAAATCAAAATGGGGAAGTTACTTCCACAAACAGACCAGTCTCCAGAGGAGTCCACCAGGGTTCTGTGCTAGGACCTCTGTTGAAGGGCTTTTATTTCAAAAAAGTAGATGCAAATACCAAAGGGATCTGTTTGACTAAGTTTGCTGATGACTACAAGCTAGGAACAGCCATTGAATCCTGAAGTGACTTAGCCATCCTGTAGAAAGGGTTGTCCCAAATAAATAATTGGTGCCAAAATCATGGATTGAAACAAAATGTCCAAAAAATGCATTATTATATCCTTTGGGAAGTCATCTATCCCAGGGAGCTACCACATTAACAGTATGCCCTTAAGAGGTAACCCAGTTGTTAGGACATGGAAACTTGCCTAGACAGTGACCTAACTTTGGACCAATATATGTCTATTATTGTAAGAACATCCTTTCATATTGTGGGAAGTCATTGTCCCCATTTTACTCAGCCCTCATTAGACCAGTCATTGAATATAATGTATCTATTGGCATGCATCTGTCCAGATGTATGCAACAGTTGGAACACCCACAAAGATACCTTACTAAAAGGATACAAGGCCTAAACAACATGTCCTGCATGGACCGACACAAAGCCTTGTCACTATACTTGGTATCCTACAGATTGCTAAGAGCTGACCTGTGTCTGGCATACAAGGTATCCTCCAACTCAGTATTGATGGATTTACTGCACATCAGCAAGTCAAATGGCATTAGAAATACTCAATCTGTGGATCTAAACCTCTTCTGCAATATCAACAAAATGGTTTGAAGGGGCAGGTATATCATTCAGAAGATAGCACTGCCCTGGAACAGGCTCCCCATCCACACAAAGTTCATTCCTATCCATATTCAAGTTCAACTTGGATCTGTGGATGGGAAATAGAAAATTTACCCCTTGACTGCCCCCTGTACTACTAATGGTCAGAAGCAGCACCTAAATGCTTTATCCTATGCATGGGTCCCCTTGAATTATCTATGGTATGATTACAGTTATTATCATTAGGGGTAGTATATAATTATTGGCCATGAGCTGGGTAAGGCCAGTCTCTAACCAAATGGGATAGGTTAATTCAAGCACAAAAAGGAAATTGGCTATGCTTAAATGGCCCACAAGGGCACCTAACTTAGTACGTACCTATGAACCTATAATAAAATCACCACCCCAAAGTTTTTTGCAGTTGTTCAAACCCTGTCCCCTACAAAGCTCATGTGGGGGCTATTGTACTTTCCCCCCACACCGCACCACTTTATATATTCCAACTTGGAGATTGCACAACAGTGAGAAAAAGGAATGTTCTTAATCCTCACTGTACAGAAATCTCACCCAGACTAAAGCTACAAAACCCCTTACACTTTCTAGACAAGCATCACTCAAACCAATCCTACACATCAGATATTAATTATGCCTATATATTTAATAAGAATAAAGCACTAACAAACCTATCACTGGCATTTCCAGAATTACATCCAAAAATACTAATAATGACCGTAGTAAATCAAAGAAGGAAATGCTTCTAACGCCTTCAGTAACAGAATAAAAAACAAAAAACAGACCCCTTTACCAGCTCAACAAGCAACCATGTTCAGCTTTCTAAAAGACCCTACAAGGTAATACATGCTCACACCCACCACACACTTGACCTTTCACACTTTGCACAATATTGCATTCAACCAGCCCTGCATTCATTTTGACACCCAACTAAATGATTTTTGACCATTTGTGTATATGGGATCATAGCACAGTATGGATCAGTGAATTTCCCTTTCCTCATTTTAGTGCTGTCTCAGAGTTAGCGCAGATAATTAGCAAAGGGTGTTGGGACAGTGCAATATTCTTCTTTCTTTCTTTCTGGATAGGCTGCTGATTGACCAGTTACACATACACACACACACACACACACACACACACACACACACATATATATATATATATATATATATATATATATATATATACATATACATATACATACAGTGTATATAAAAAGTGTACACACCCCTGTTAAAATGCCAGGTTTTTGTAATATAAAAAATGAGACCACAATAAGTCATTTCAAAACTTTTTCCACCTTTAATGTGACTTATAACCTGTACAATTCAATTGAAAAAAAAAACAAATCTGTTAGGGGAAACAATATAAAAAATAAAAAACGTACAATAAGCTGGTTGCATAAGTGTGCAGACCCTTAAACTAATACTTTGTTGAAGCACCTTTTGATTTAATTACAACATTCAGTCTTCTTGGGTACACACTTGCCATCAATTATCACTTATGCAATCAGCTTATTGTACTTTTTGTTATGAAAATGCTGTATTATTTTAATAATTCTGTTCTACTTACAGCTAATACCCATCTACTTACACTCACACATCCCTCCGTATCCTATTGCCCAACCTCCAGCTTTTGCACAGTCACCAGTCAAAAGATTTTTAATTTTGTCATTCATTTCCTTTTATTTTGTTAACTAGTTTAATCATACTATTGAGTATGCCTCTTTTAGAGTAGACCTAAGCAGAAAAGCTGTCATAATATATAATTGTCAAAACTATTAACAGGTTACATTAATTCAGGAACATATGTCATATACATGAAGTCAGGTACACAGAAAATAAGAAAATGAAGAAAAAAAAGTAATACAAAGATGGTTAACAATAAATAATAATAGGAAATGATTCTTTAATTACATCTTTCTAACATCTGTCTCCTTCTACACAACAAATCATTCCATCACTCCTAACTTAATCACTACTTTGCATTTTAATTTCTTTCTGACCTTCCCACTTTATCCATCTCATTCAGATACCCCCCACCACTTTCTTATAACCAGGTTCTATTTCAGTAAGTAGCTAGTATTCTTTCCCCAGCTATACATGACTCATCCGCTTTAGTGTGTGTGTGTCTCTCTTTCTTCTGGCTTTAACAACTATCTACTTACCCTGTACCATTTCACATTCTAGTTTAATTTTATTTATTCGTAAAATCAATACTGTAACCGTCATTAGCTATGCCTTTTTAGTCATATCTAATGTCTGCTTGCCACAGATATTGCACTTGAACTGTTTGCGTACTAAATGTTTGACTAAATGTCACCATAGAAGAAATACCTGCTTTATCTTTGTATAGTGTCTTTACAGAACAATTACCTGTTTGCAATTAGATGTCTTAAGTGCTATATATATATATATATATATGTATTGTATTTTTGTAAACAAATGTTTTGTCATGTGCTGGAGTTTTTCTCCTGGAGCCACTGCTGAAAATGGGTTTTGCCCAATCAGACATCCTGGCCAACAAAGACAAATAAATCAATCAATCTTTATTGTTACACTGTTCAGTAGTCTACCATAACTGTTAATTTCTTTGTCACAAATGTATTATATTTATTATCCAATATGTATTCAGACATTCTCCTTACTGAACAGATTGCCAGTAACTTGACTATACAAAAACTTGTCAAGACAGAATTTAAATATGCATAAGCATTATGTAACTCGATTTTAATTTGAATACAGTGGATAATGTGCTTGCAATATTACATTTTAAAATACAGATCAGCATGATGTCCTTTGAATGATATATTGCCACTGCACTTGCATACTTCTGCAATTACCTTTACCATGAGATAGTTACAGTAATGGATTCCATAGAATAATTATAATTATGATTCCTTACAGCCACTCATGCTCCAGCTTCTTGAAATCCACAAACTCCAAGCCAGGAGCTCAAGCAACTGTTTCTTCATCCACCCACATGGCCAAACAGCTGCCTGAATTTAAACATGAGTTAAGGGCTGCAACCGCCTCAGTGGTCACAGGCAATTAAGCTGTTATTGCAGAACTGGTAAGTGAGGAAGGGAAACGGAGAGGGGGACTTTAGGTTTACACTGAGACCAGGAGTTTATACTGGGCTAGTGTTAGGGAGGGAAGGGGTATTTTAGGTTTAGGCAGTGATCAGGAGTTGTTTTTAGGGTTATTGTCAGGGTTTTGGGTCAGATAGTTAGTTTAATGGTAGTGTGTGGGAATCGAGGTGGTGGCAGTGAGGGTACTTACCAACACAAGAGCATGGCAGCAGGGAAATCTGTCGCAAGCTAATGGAATATGAACACTTGTACTGCACTCCAATAATAATGCAGTGAAATAATAAGACATTTTATGAAAATGTTACTTTTTGTTTTGGGCCACTTAGTAGATGTGATGTAGTGAGCTTTTAAGATAGCTTTAAGTAAGTTGAACCCCAGCTCACTTTTCCTAGGTACTGTACCTCCACTGTTTCTTAAACTGTTGGTCAAGTTATATCATTTCCAGTTACAGCACTAATTGACTGGTCTGTTAAAGAGGACAAAGTACATTCTATATAGAAGAACCTTGGATGTCCATTTCATGAAGATGGTTCATTGAGATCTCTCAAAAATACTGCCAACCTGCTCTCCTGTCACATCTTGCAAAAGTTCTTGAGAAATGTATACAAAATTCGGCATCTTAACCACATTCATACCACCAGCTGAATTTTTAACTCACAACATGGTAAAGTGTAGCTGAATATATCAAAAAGCACCTTGGTGCAAGAAAGTTTACTGCATCTGTCTTTTTAGAATTATCTGTAGCCATTGACATGTTATTGGATAGTCTTATTTCTTTTAGGAAATCCAGTAGAACCTGCTGGAGGTTTTCCAGTTAAATTGAAAGAAGAACTCGGTGTGCCAGAGGTTAAAGGGCCCTATGTTCCTGTCATCCATCTACTCCTGACATCACACAAGGCTCTATCTTTGATCGTGTCCTACTTTCAGTCATTATGAATGGTGTAGCAACTCAGTGCAATACTGCTAAATAATTATTCCAGTATGCAGACATCTCATTTGTCTTACTGGCAGCTGATTCTACTATCCATATACAAATGGAACTGTGAAGTATTTATAACAGTGTTTGATTATGGCTGACCTCTGCGGGTTTTCACATAAATAAAAGCAAAGGAAATTTAGTTCAACTTCAGGTCTATTTATGTGCTTACAAATACAAACCTGTAGGTAAAAGAATAAGTAAGGTAAACACAAAGTAGTTATAATAGTATTACAAGTGAAATAAAGTAAACTGCAGTGCAATTTATCAAATGAGGTACATAAGACAGGTAATGAGATTAAAACAAACCCACATTATTGCTTTATAATAACCACTTACCTAATAGTGCAGATCCCTCAGACTACAACTGAAACTACAATCAGCTGAGCTGTCCATTGTTGAAGAGATCATTTCCCTCAAAAGCTTACGTTTAATGCCAGATAATTGATGGAAATTTGTTAGGCATCTTAACTTAGTGTTATCAAAGTAAAACAAAAATTGGAATGGTTATAATTAACCAAAGCATTTCTGCCACCATCCATAACTTCGGTGCATCATACCCCTCTTTGCTGTGTTCTTCCCATATACTCAGCAGCCATCATTCACCAGGTCATAGTGAGTTACAGTTGAGATCAATTAGCAAGATTTGCTATTGGTCTTCAATCCCATAACCATTACTTCAAGTATGTAGGGTTACTCATTTCAAACATAAACTAAACTGCAGCCAGCTGAACTTCCTATAAACTTTAAACTTCGACAAGTAACTATGTCTAGAATCTTCATCTGGCAATATCATCTGCACAACCTGATTCCATCCTTTGCACATTTAATATCCACTGTTTCAGTGATGCTTGCAAACCTATTTCTGTTGGCAAGCTACAAATTAATCTCCCAGCTGTCCTTAGACAAACCTCAAATGTATTTGTTTTCAGACAAGAGTTGAAAAATTATCTTGGTGAGTAATTGTCCTGCAACTATGAAATTACTTGACCATTGATCGGTTATTTGCATTGTTTTGTCAGTTCATTTTTTTTACATCAGTCTGTTCAGTTGCTTGGACAATCAGGTGAGATAATATCACTTTCGGTCACGTATATATGCACAGTATTTCTGTGTTTTATGTATGTTCATTATAGGAATGTGACCTTGCTGTTTACTGACATTTTAGTAGTAGATCAGTGTAGTCATTTTTCATCTCCTCCACATGGACAGTAAACATTGGTTGATATATATTTTCATCTGCTGTATTATTAATTTGTATCTCCTTATTTATCCCTCTCCCTACCAGCTATAAAGCATACATAATGTGATCATACTACTGTGTGAAGATTTTATGTTTTCTGCTATGGCTTTGTGTATAATTGGCTAGTATTGCTATTCCCCCCAGGACTCCACTTAAAATGGACTGAGTTCAGTTGGACATATCTAGTCAGTATCAAAAATACATCATATAAAAATGATTCTGCTTAATATAAGTACTTAAACAGGCAATATGGTGAAAATTATAGGTTTAACTGGCAATGTTAACACTTTATCAGCCTGTGAAACACTGTTCAACTTATATTGAGAGAATAGAATTTTACTTTGTTTACTGTAATTTTCATATGTAAATACTAGGCATTTAGTCTGCAGACTATGCCTAGCCAGTAATCAGGTAGCAGTCAAAGTGAGAATCAAACTCTGCACCTTGTGTCTGTGAGGTAAACACCTTAACAATTATGCCAACCACACACAACCTCTTATCCTAACTCCCAACCTGAAAGTGAAAAAGATGATTTTACTGCTGCTTAGTGTAATAAGCATCAAAATATACACACAATTATACAGATTACTAGCTAAAGAAGGACAAATCTGAATTAAAAACTATGTTAGGAGGTGCAGGTTCTCTGTTAACTGGCAGATGGATGCCACATAGAGTAAGGAAGCAGACTGCATGCAAATGTTTGACTATCAGCAAAACTGTCTACTATACAAAAGGAATGCATCACAATAAATATTCACTGGACAGTGATTTTAAGCTCTCTAGATATAGCATTCTTATTCAATACTCTTTGATTTTGGAGGTGGAATATAAAATTCTCTTGTGGATAACACACATGCAGTCTGAATCACCTGCTGTTTATTTGGGCAGCTGACCTCAATTCTCAGTTTACTGTCAAACTGATAGTAAAATTGTGAAGAGATGAGATATAGAAAAATGACTAAAATGAATCAATTTACCAAAATGGACAACAGCTTGTCATTATTTTAAGGTCCCAGACAGGAATTTACATTTAACACTGACATCTTCTTAAATTAGGATGGCAAAAGCAATAACAACAAATGCATCTGCAGAGACACAGGATGAACCTAAATAAGAACTTATAGCTAGACTAGTAACGGTGTGTGGAAAAAATCAAAAAGATTCTCTAACATCTGCATACACATGATTCCCCCAGCAGAAAATAGACCAGAACTAGCTTCAGTAATTATTGCAAAAACGGGCTTTTCAAATAAAACATTCTTTTTGAGGAGTTAAAAGTCTGAAAAATGTGGATTCGGAAGTGATAACCAATTTGAAAAAATATATAGCAATTTAAATAAATCAAAGAAAACTTTACTAGAAGAAACACAGTATGGATAAAGACTAAAAAAAGGCAAACTCAAAAGGTTTGGCATAGTCTCAAGATGTTTGCTCTAGACTCAAGAACCATACATTACAGTTTATGTTTCATTGTGTATGGCTAAATCTAGGCTCATAAAATAGAAAAAACATCTTCCATGGAATTAGAAAACTTGGTGGGCATGTTGTTTACATTGCCAAGAGCTCATTAACAGCAGGGGAAAATCGGTGCAAGAAGGGAAACGTATTAAATATTCTTCATGCAGCTGCAGCAGGGTCTGTGGTAACAGAATATAGTACTGAGGTGTGGCCAAAGGGCAAAAGAAAGGAAACTCAATGAATATCACTCGCGTATGTGCATCCAAGAGGCTCTGTGCGATCACATGTGCAAAGTAGTGTCAAGAAGAAGTTACGTGAAAGCCTTAAATTACCATTATACAGGTGTTCTCATCTATTTTTCACTAAATTATAGATGGAATGTGATAAGAAGGGGTAAGCAAGCAGAGGGTAGAACTTAAGAGAACATACAGTAAAACACTTAAAAAATGAGTAGGATGGAGGTGAGGGAAGGTGGGGTAAAATATTTTGGTGCCTCAGGTGCTCAAATATATATATATATATATATATATATATATATATATATATATATATATATATATATATACACCTGATTTTAATGAAAACACACTTAGCCAACCACAAAGACACATGGAACACTGCACTATGCATGCACTGAGATAAAGCTTTGGTGCATGCAATTCCAAACTTAAAAAAAAAACAAAGTAAAACTTTCTTTTTTGTGGGGGGCAAGCCCACCTGCACCCCCACATTGCCTGCTAATTATATATATACTTACTCTGAGATTGCACAGTCCCAAGGTATTTGCCCCTACCCAAGGACTGCCAATCTTGCACATCTGTTAACCAACTTCCCCTACCCGGCTGACCATCTGTAGTTGACTAGCCAGTTGTCTACCTTATCCACACTCAGTATTTACAGGTACACCTATATATATTTATGTGTGTGTATGTAAGTGTGTGTGTGGGTATATATATATATATATATATATATATATATATATATATATATATATATATATATATATATATAAAATATATATGTGTGTGTATTTTGAGAGGGGGGGGACTGGGAAACCAACCTCGACTATTGTGAGCTAGTGTGGCAACTAAGGTTTGATGCCTGCTCAGCCCCTGGGTTAAATGAACATTATTCTGTCTTACCAGCCTTAAAGAAAAGAGCTTTAAAATAAGGCAAAGTGTTATGGCTTTGTCATAATATTTACATTTTCTATGGTTACTGATGCATTGTTTTATGTGTGCATTTTTACAGCACCTGCCTGACCACAGTGTAACAATAATATACATTTTTTTATTGTTGCATACATTTTATTGTATTTTTTACTGCTATATTTTTTCACCACTGCTACATTCCTTATTGCTGCATTCATTGTTGTACCTTTGCTAAGTCAGTCAATTATGTATTGACTAATGGAGTTTTGCAATGTTAAGTAGTTTGACTAATTGCTAATTAATTAGTGGTGGGTTATTCTGATGAAGTTCCCTTGTGGAATGAAAGCGCTAAATCTGTTTAGTGTACGGGGACATTAAAGAATTCTTTTTTACCTTGGTAGTTTGTGGATTACTTGGACTTTCCTGGTGACCAGTATGCCTGACTGAATGCTTTTTCTCAGTTATTTGTGCTTTGTACACTCAGTTATTTTCCACCTTTTTGCTTATTGGTGTTTATATATGCTTATATATATATATATATAAATATATATATATATATATATATATATATATATATATATATATATATATATATATATATATCTATATCTATACATGGGTCTATGTCAGATAATCAACTTTTCAGAAACTCGAAAAAAATATCAAAGAGACCATATGATCAAGATTCTGAAAACTCGAACATCCAAAAAAAATTACCTTTTTTATGTTTTTGCAGGGGGGCAATCCCCCTTACACCCCCCCCACCCCCTGAAAATTTTATGTACCAATTCTAAGATCACACTGCAGTGAGGAAAAAGGTACATTTCCTGATCCTTGCTGTACTTCAATCTTCATTCAAAAGCTTTGAGTTTTCAAAAACTCGATCATATGTCCTTGACCACATGGAGTTTGAGTTTCTGAAAATTCGATCAACTGATAGGGACCCACCTATCTATCTATCTACCTAGATCTATATATATATATATATATATATATATATATATATATATATATATAAACACACATATTATATATATATACACACACACACACACACACACACACACACACACACACACACACACACACACACGTGCACAGATTGTGGGAGGAGCCTTAATGTAAGCAGGGGAAGGAAATGAGGACAGTAAGATGATTAGGGTAGGTAACAGGGACAATCAAGCAAGCACAGAGGACAGACAAGACTGACAGCAGATGTGCTTACAGAATTAGGGAGGGGGATCACAATGGAGAAGGAGATATCAAACAAACAGAGCACAGAAAATAGTTTTTAGGAAGACTGCAAAACAAACAGGGATGGACACAGATACAAAAGGGAGGGTAATACCTGGCTGGGGGTTAGAATGGGTTTGCATAGCTGCCATATTTGCCAGACATGCCCCTGTAAGAACTTACTCGCCCTCCACCCCCACCCTTGGACTCCATCACCACTAAGCCCTGGCCCAGATGGAGAAACCCGTGTAGTGCAGGAATATGTCCCAGTGAGCCACTGGAGGAGGATCTTGAGATGGCTGATGCTGGCATCGAGCTGCCATTCAGACAGATCCCCCATGATGTCAGTCAGCTGCCATTGTACAACAGAAGTGTCAACTCCACTTCCATAACTACTGCCAGGGACAACAGTCCCACCCTATGATGTAGGGCTGGATAGGGTGTCCCTTGCAGCTGCTGTATGAGGTGAGGTGAGGTGGTGACTGTGGTAGCTTGGGGCACAGATGTTGTGGGTGGTAGTGCCACATGAGGGGTGGCTGATAGGCCTCACTGGGGTGGCAGGTGCATCTCTAGATGCTGCTGTATATAATTTTAAAATAAACAGAGAAAAACAAAATAATAAACTAAATGTATATAATATAAAAGATAGAGAGAAAGAGAGCTGCTGAGAGAAAGAAGTGCAGATATAATGAAAAAATGTAGCTCATACATATTTTTTGATAATATTGAACATACTTATATTTGAAAGAACAAGAAACACCTACATGAAATTTTCAGTGGTGGTGCAATATACAAGTGAGTGAGAATTAAACCCATAGCCATAGCACATGCAGCCTGAAAGGCAGTGCTTTAATGAGTAGAACTTCTCCAGTTCCATCAAAGCCTGTATTCACTAACATAGGAATAGCATCAGTCATACAGCTACCTTTGAGCAATGGAACTTAGCAGAAAATTGGCAGTAATGGGCAAAACCTATAATCCAGCAGACTAGAGCAATAGTACATTAACAAATTCACAAGCCATACTGCGACATGGTTGCCTATTCACAATGGTGTTAGTATTTAGATCTCTGTTGTAAGAAACAGGTGTACTCACCCTGCACTCTCTGAGAAATCCAGAAACAGTAAATAGTTGAGCCCTCATCTGCATAATCATTGTGCCCTTGTTCCTGAATCTGCATGATATAAATGTGAAGAATTTGAAGAGCTGCAGCATAAAAATGTGCAAGAGGTGAACCTTCTACTTATGTTTAGAGGGGCTGTATCTCAGCATTGTGGCTTCTCTAAGTGAAGTGCTACGTTTTCTTTTTTTTTTTTTTTTTTTTTACATTTTAATACCTTTATTGAATTTTCACTTATGATACAGACAAACATACATGTGTATAAAAGAAAACAAACCATATTAGCATGTTCACAGTTACAGGTATTATACATTTTATTTATTTATTTAAGTTTGATGACTGGGGAAGTCCACTGGGCCAAGAAGAGCCCATTTTCAGTGGAGGCCCGGGGAGAAAAGCTCCACAATAATTGCAAGTTGCATTTCACATGTTACAAAAGGACATAGTTCATACAGCTAATTAAACATTTACAGATAATCTCCATGAAATGTGCAATTGCTTGTCACAATGTTACAAAAATGAAAGACATAATTCAATACAGAAATTTCAACATTTACATAAAGTGAATATTTTTGTTATAAACTCAATTGTAGGTTTAACATTTCAAAATATATAGCTACTAGCCATTAGTAGGTTAGGAAAATATTATGCATGGAGAGGGTAATACTGTATTTGAGAGTAGAGAGTATTGTACAATAGATATTAGAGAGAAAATTAGTTTTTGGTAGGGGAAGGATTGTTTTGGGTGAGATGAAGTAATAGTAGAGGTAGTTGAATGAGTCAGTGTAAGGTGGAATGAGGGGAGGTTTAACTTGGAGTGGTGCAAGGGCTCACATAACATATATTCCTCTGTACAGTTATCATTAATCCAACATTACATACATTTTTCAATTCCTGCCTTTCCTTAAACCTCACCCCTCCTTCTAAACATTATTCTACATGCATTGTTTCCACAATTTCCCCTTTTTTCTATGCAATTTGCTGCTGCCCTTTTCTAAAAATCTCACTTCAAGTTATTTTATGTCTTTTATCTTTTATTTCCCGTTTCTAGTAACTGCTATGGTGGCATTCGACAGAATTAAACTTAACAAGGGCTTAACTATGTCTAGGCAATCAGATCCTGTATTCCAGCTCAAAAAATAATTTCCTTATTTGCACCCATTTTCTCACCCAATATTAATGACAATTCATTGCACTCCCAAAACATATGTTCCCAGTTACATCCAACATTGGCCATCTACCTAAGGAAACATTCATTGGAGTCTGCTTGAGGTATAAAAATAACTATGCAGACATTTCCAAGTAAAAAAATCCTAAATCTTCTAGACCTTGTTGCATAATTGGAAACCATTCATATGTCCTCCCATTCTTTCTTTGTGAATTGCTTATCCAATCTCTCTTCACAATGTTTTCTAGCCTCCTCTGATTGATTCCTATAGTTATTGTGCAATATTTTATATGCTCTACTAATTACCCCTTTTTTATCAGTACCTTCTGTTCTAGGTTCAGCTAAAATCTCTACTAGAGCTGGTCTTTCTCTTAGGATTCACCTATCCCTTTTTCTTTGCCTATACTCTGTTAACCCTGAGAAGAAAGGCAGTCTCTAGCCTGCATTCCAAATGTCTTCTTGGCCTTTTCCCATCCTATTACATTTCCCTCACTAGTTATTTGCTCCCAATACCTTGGTTCCTTTGCCAGTTATTTCTAGTAAATTCCAGCACCATCTTGCTTATTCTGTGTACCCCCAATTGCAGTCGTCCCCATTGTCAGAATCTCCTTCTTCCATTCTTGTGTTGGCTTAGTTCATAGATTACTTTCCGCTACTTTACAAATATAATAGTCCCTGTGATTTTATATATATATATATATATATATATATATATATATATATATATATATATATATATATATATATAAACTTAACTGTGCATCTCTAAAATATTCCCTCAAATGAGGTAATCCTAAACCACCTTGTTCTACTGGAAGGATCAACGTATCCCACTTGCTCTCTTCCCCTCCCAAATGAAATCTTTCAACTCTTTATGAAGTATTATCCATAACTTCTCCTCTGGTTGATAAAAATATTCCTGACCTGTGTATAAAACTAAAGGGACTAAAAACATTTTCATTGCTTGCATCTTGCAATCCATATCCATAAGCAAGAGCTTTATGTTTTTCAGTTTTTGTATTATCTTTTGTTTAGTCTCTTCCCACATATCCTTAGCTGCCATAACAGAATCATTTTTAACCCATACTCCTAAATGGTTCCTTCTATCATGTCCCTATAAATATGAGCATTGCTGAACCAATTCATGTGTGGGTACATAGTTTACATTTATCGCCTTTGTTTTATCTTTACTAATCTTATATCCCAAAAAGAATTAAACTGTCTCAAAATGTTCCACAACACTGAGATGTCTTTTTTTCTGGCTTAATCAGGGACAAAATAATACTGTCTGCAAATAAAGCCAACATTTCTTGATTACCACGCCAATTATATCCTTGAATTTCTGAGACCTTCTTTTCTTTGCCAGTGTCTCTAAATATAAATCAAATAAGTAAGGGGACTTATCAGAGAGGAATCCTCCTCCTTTAATTCTTGTCTCTGATCCCACATATATCCTACTAATTGCGAAGCCGCGGTGGTGCAGCGGTAGCATTGTCGCCTCACAGCAAGAGGTTCTCCTGTTCGATTCTCAGATGGAGCGCCTTCTGTGTGGAGTCTGCATGTCCTCCCCGTGGTCGAGTGGCATTTGAAAGACATGCGTGAATGCGCGTGCCTTCATTGAAGGTTTGGCATTGGGCTGGCACCTCGGCACCATAAAAATCTACTGCCAATCATTAGCGGACCGGAGTTCTGCTGTGGCGACCCCTAACCGGGAAAGGCCGAAAGAAAACCAACAACATTGTATTACTGAATGCAAATACTTTTACTGCCCTACTCATAAAACCCCTGCTTACTCTGTGAATGCTACAGTCTGCTTCCATTTTGATCATCATTTTATTAATGTCAGATGTTTGTCTCCTCTCCACAAAACCACATTGATCCATATCTATCCATTTTGGTAACACCTTTGCTATTCTTTTAGCTATTATAGACACAAAAACTTTATAATCATAGTTTAAAATTGAAAAGGGCCTATATGAAGCTGGGTCTGATTGGTCTTTACCTTCTTTAGATGTTGCAGCCACCACAGCTTTCTTTCAGGAATTTGGTGCCTCCCCCCCTTTTGAAATACTGTTAAACAAAACCTTCCAGATCTTTATCACTTTCTTCCCTCCTAGCTTACAAACTTCCACAGAAACACTATCTATTCCTGGAGACCTTCATGCAGATTGATTATATTTCATGATTTTATCTAATTTCCTACTATTTTAACTGTTAATTGCTGAGCCTCATTTACCTCTAACTTTCAAATACTTAAGTTTCCCATAAATATTTCCATTTTTGAATTTATTTGGTTTTCACGTTTCTCTGCTTTAGACAAATTTACATAAAATTTCCAAAATATCACTAATATCTCTACAAGGTCTCTGGTTATTTTTCTTGTTATAGGCTCCCTAAGTTTGGCAGCAATTCTTTTTACTTTCTGTTGCCTTACTCATTGTGCTAAAAGCTTTTCTGCTTTGGAGTTATTATAAAATAGTAGTTGCTTAACAGCAGTCTTTCTAAGCTCATGCATATTATCTGTATATTCCCTTACCTTTTTCTCTTTAGCACTCTGCAGTTGTGCCTCTTCTTGTCCTGTCTGATTCCCCTTATTCTGCAGTACTTCATCCTTTGTCAGCCCTTCTAAACAATTCTTGTTATTTCTTAACCATGTCGCTTTTTATTTTATTTCTATCCTGTTTTTGAAGTCAACTTTCATTTTATCCAATTAACTAGCTATACCTTCTCAAGAAATTTCAATCCTCCTTAATAACTCTTGAATAATTTCCACTACCCATTCTTTAAATTTTGGTCTATATCACAACATCGAAGTGTCAAAACTTTGAATGTTATGACATCGAACCCAAAACCATGAAAGCTAAAAACCTCGAAGACTGAGAACAGCGATTTTTTTTCCCTGGGGAAAAAAATCGCTGTTCCAGTACAAAATGTGAAACACATGAACACTACAAACTATTTCTAATGTGGGGGGCTTTGCCCCCGCACACCCCCTACTTAAATATACCAACTCTAATATCGCACCACAGTGGAGGAAATAGCAAAGCAGTGGAAATGGCCCACCAAATTCTTTCCTGGGAAAGAATTCGATGTTCCGCGGCTTCGATATTTTCAGTCTTCAAGGTTTCAAGTTCAAGGTTTTGGTATTCGTTTTTCTCAGCGTTCAAACTTTTGATATACTCCCCTTAAATTCCTCTGTTTTTAGTGGGTAGGAGGAAATAGGCTGGAGTCTCATTTTTACTTTATTACCTTGCATTTTTATCTTAGTTGTTATTGGTGTATGATCTGAAGTATTTATTGGATGTGTCAAAGCTTTCAATTAAATGCACATGGTCCTACAAAATATAATTTCTGTCTTGTCTAGCCCAGTTATTGTACATTGGGTAATAATATGTAAATTCTCTCAGAGCTGCTACTATTGAATTCAAGTCTTCCATACCAGATATTTTCATAAATTTCTTCAGAAATCTACTCTCTTTTGTTATATTTTCCCTTGTATGTTCCCAAGATACATCCTCATGTTGCAAATCAAGTTTCAGTCTGCACTTATAAGTAATATTCCATGCTGAATGCTGTTTATTTCTTACAATTTTTTTTTACGCTCCATAATAGCTGTTTTACATGGAATATAAATACATGCCAATGTAATCCTTCTCCCTTGGCCCACAGTCACCATTATTATCTTTTTTTTTTTTCATCTATTACTTTGGAGCTCCTGTAGCAATTAGTACATCCCTTTTCCTTTGTCTATGATATTATATGTTCAGAGGTGCTTACTAGGCTAACAACCACAAGGGCCTTTTTAAGCTTAGCCATGCATCCCAAATCTCTGACATGTCCTGGTACCTTTGATAAGTGTAAGTAAGGACTTGGGAGATGGAACATTTACAAGCAGTTCTTAGATGAACTTCCCATAAACAAGAGCCCCCACCATTCTGGGAGACTAACTACCCTAAATAAAGTGGAGTACCTATACTGCCAATTTATGATATGCTCAAACGTTTTTGGATCTAATAAATAAAAACTACATGGATCAGAAGGTTGCCAACCCCAGGAGAGTACACAATATTCAGGACCTACTATTTACGAATATAGCATCACCATGCACAAATCTCCTAGTATCTCTTTTCTCAGTTAAGTCAGAACATAAGTTAATAACCTTCTCCCTCAAAATCTCTAAACCCACTAAAACCAATATATTGGAATTCAAGGATTTCAGATGTAAATGTCTCATCAAATTCTATGGTAAGATCTTGAAATCTGCTTATAGCATCATCACTTCAAACACTGCCACAACAGGTAGCTTCACAAAGGAGATCTACACTTACTTCAGTGTGAATATTACTCCACAGATGATTTTCTAAAGCCCTCCTATCCTTGACTATATCAAGACCCTCATCATTACTACAGAGCATGTACGGAAAGTGCTGACCAAGACAAAAAACACTTCCTCCATGGGCTTTGATAATATACCAGACTATTTAATAAATAACACCAAGCATGTCCTGGTTGAGCCATGCCATAAACTGATCTGACCCTAGCAACAGGATTTATCCAGGAGATATGGCACACAGCAGTGATGCTTCTCCATTAGGGCGGCCCCCACCATAGACCCTGGGAACTACAAACCCATCAGCCTAATAAGTCTGATTTGCAAGGCCATGAAATACAAAAATTACCAGATAAATTTTGACATTAAAATCTCAGTAGTCTAGACCCACAGCAGTTTGGCTTGTAAGAGTAAATTCTGTCTTATGAATCTGATGAACTTCTTCAAAAGGGTAACTCTAGCTGTTGACAACAGTCAAGCTATCGACATGACATACCTTGATCTGGCTGAGGCATCTGACGCCATCCCTTGTAGTAAGCTAAATGCATTACAAAAATATCCTTATGTGGTAAATTGGATAGCCAACTGGCTAAAAGACAGAATCCACAAGATATGAGTAGCAGATGCAGTGTCAGACAGCATTAATTTAAGTGGTAGTGTTCCACAGGGCTAGTAATAAATGTTTACTTTCTGACCTTCCAGACAAAGAACTAAGACCTCTGGCTAACTAAGTTTGTAGATTACTGCAAACTGGGAGGCATTGTCAAAATCCCATCTGATGCCCACATTCTACATCAAAAGCTTTCACTTGTAAATACTCAATGCATAAAAATAGGCTTAAATTAAATGCTAAAAAGGGCAACATTATTACTGAAATGCTTTTTTATCAAATTCACATGTTCACTTCTTTCCAAATGTGTCTTCTGTAGCATTTCTATTTGTACTTTACATTTCTAAATATAATTAAATATGCTTACCTTTTTGTCTATACCTGTGAAGCCATTCACTTTCCAAGAGTAGCCATAATGATAAGAAGCTTTTTTTTCCTGCATATTATATATTACAGCTTTTTAAATGTCTGTTTCCTGCTTTTATATTACATGCAACCACTAATGTTTGGCATTTTGATCCTTTATACAGTTATTTCTTGTCATCTACATTGGAATCTGATAATCATTTTACAAGACTTTTTGCTTTAATGAAAATCCTCAAAAAAAAGACACAACACCAGAACACTCTAAGAACCTATTGACTTAAAACAAACATACAAAACTATGTATGTTTTCAAAAAATAAAGTTTAACCTTTCTAATAGGAACAATTGTTCCAAATTGACAGTTGCACCCACAAGCATTAACTAACCTAATATTAAGGTTATCTATGCTAAGGCGCACATCACACTACATTGTTGTCTGTTCTTGTCTTATCATTATTCCCTTCCCAGATGTGAAAAAGCCTGTATGCTTTCAGAAAACATTAACCTTTAGCCTTAAGAAAAATCACACTATCTTAAACTAAATTATACACTGGTCTGGTAAATGCATTGAATTTAGGGACCAGAAAAGCTGCTATCTCTTATTCACTTCCAATAATTTCAAACTTTATTTTTTACTAAGCTGCTTGGCCTTGTACCATTTAAGTTTCGCTCAACAATGTCCAGACATCTTGAGATTTATTGCCTTCAGCTATCTTCAGCTTATTTCCATGGAAACATAAAAAGAAAATGTACAGCTGCCCACGGCTGCAGACTTCTCAACTCACATTTAACATTTATTTGCTAAAGGAAAACTTCATTACATTCACAGTGGTCTCTTGTTTTTAAAGCTCACTTGCTTACACAAAAAGTATTAGATTATGCCAAGGGTATTAATGCAGACATTACCTATGCAGAAGGAAAAGAAAACACGAGAGCCAAAAAAATTAGAACCACACTAAAAATCTTCAGATGAAGGAAGAAGTACAACAGCAAAAAATCCAGTACCTTTATTGAGTTAAGCACTTTCATTCTTCTCAAAGAACGTCATCAGTACTACTAACATCTAAAATGCTGCTTCTTAAATATACATCCCATTTGTCTTAATTTCTCAATTAAGAACAATTAAAGACCACAGTAATACTTCAACTTTAAGACAGGAGTAATTGAACATGCATCATTGAGCCCAGGTTTATTTAAAGCATCTAGCTCAGCAGCCATCTACGTTCACAAATATCCAAATGCTCATCCAAAACTTTGCCTTGAAGATTTTTGTTAATTTGCTCAACCGCCATAAAGCAAAAGCTATGAGTACTAAACTCAGATATCAAAATTTCACACTCATTAAAAAATTCTCTTCATGAGAAACCATTCTTGCTAGCCATATGAACTGGCCTTTTATAACTGCTTTCTTTTGGTGGGCTGGATGCCAACTTGTGTAGTGGAGGTAAGAATTAGAAAAAGTGGCTTTGCGATAAATATTATACATAAAGCAACTTTGTGCATAATCTTTTGAAATATAAACATCAAAAAATTAATAATATCCTTATCATATGTTAAAGAAAATTTCATAAAATCAACTATATATTTCACATATTCACAAAATTGCTCCAAACATTCTATGGACCGACCCCACACAATAAATATGTCATCCAAAAAATGAATATAAAACTTATATTGTTAATAGAATTGACTAGAAAAAAACAAAACTATCTTCCCATTCAGCCATCACATAATTTACAAAAATAGGACCACAAACAGCCTTCATAACCACACCCCAAATTTGTCGAAAATATCGTCCTTCAAAAAACAAATAATTATTATGGAGTACAATCTCCATTAAAGTAACTAACATATTCATCTTGGTGTTCTCAAAGTTCATACATTTGCATTTCTGCTCTTCGAACCATTCAAGGCCCACTGTACGGGGGATGACTGAATATAAATTATGGACATCTAATGTTACTAACAATACCTGAGAGTCAAACTCTACTTCTCTGAACTTCTGTAAAAAATGCCAGGAATATTTGCATATTTGACCAATAACCCCCAAACTTTCATTTAAGCAGTCATCAATGAATTTTCCCAATAAATATGTTTGGGAATGTGTAACATCCACTATGGGGCAAAATGGTGGGTTTAAATAATTTATAATCATATTAATGTTTTACTATTAGAGAATACCTATGAGGAAGGATCTCATAATGAAATTACTAGGGCCTTTGCTAGGATTGACTGCTTGTTATATGATATGTTGTTGGAATGTTCATTGGAATTCCAGAGAATTTTTTTAATGAGTGTGAATTTTTAACAGAGATGTTTGTTTCAAGAGGGTATCACTTGGATTTTGAAAGGGAAATAAGACATGAGGTATGTATAAAAAGGGATGGAGGAATTGTTTGCTCACATTATCTGGTGGAAGTATGAATAATAGTAATGTTGCATCTGTAGGTAATTTTCCTTCAATACATTATATATTATTTGTAACCACTTTTACTGTGGATTGGATTGCACTTAAACATTGTTTGTATAAAAACTGGGGCATTTTTTTCAGTTGATTCAGAGTTTGGAGAGGAATTACAGAAGGATAGTAGGGTTGTGTACAGCAAGGCTAAGACCTTTAAAAAATATTTTGAATTTGGACCCAAGTTTGGGATGTATGTGAATAGTTTTAATAAAAAGAAGGGAACTTTTAAATGTGGTTCCTGCCCCCAATGTTGTTACATTAAAAGTGTGGATAGTTTTATTACTAGAGGGAAAACAGAATGTAGTAAAAGGACACTATTCTTGTATATCTAAAATGTGGTCTATTTAGCTCAGTGTGTATGCTGCTCATCTTTTTATGTTGGAAAGACTAGTAGGAAATTTAGGAATTGTATATATGAGCATCTTCTTGATATTAAAAATAAGAAAGTACAAATGCATTATATAAACATTTATCTGAGTTAGTTCACATAGCTTTTGTTTTATGGTGGTTGAGCAAGTTAACAAATATCTTCAAGGCAAAGTTTTGGATGAGCATTTGGCTATTTATGAACTTAGATGGCAGCTGAGGCTAGATGCTTTAAATAAACCAGGGGTCAATGATGCATGTTCAATTACTCCTGTCCTAAAGCTGAAGCATTATGTTTTTAAATTGTTCTTAATTGAGTAATTAAGACAAATGGGACGTATATTTAAGAAGCAGAATTTTAGATGTTAGTAGTTCTGATGAAGTTCTTTGAGAAGAATGAAAGCGCTTAACTCAATAAAGCTAATGGATTTTTTGCTGTTGTACTTCTTCATCTGAAGATTTTCAGGAAAAGAAAAAATCTCAACTCTACATATACTATAATCAGTGCACTTTTACACCCCATCCCCACCTCAATAGCTCAGGATTACACTCTATTAACTTAAATGTGCTGTTGTCCAGCCTTTCTTCTCTTCTTACATTGTAACATCTACATTTCTTAAAACTAACAAAGAAAAAAAGTACTTGTTTACTTTAGTATCTTTATGACATACAACAAACACTGAAAATGCTCTACTATATAACATGCAATTTATATCATGAAATGTTTTATATAATTATTAAGAACAATAAATGTTTTACTTAGTTACATTTTCTTTTTTGCCTTTTATTATTCTTCCAAACAATACTGACACAAAAAGGTGTACATGCCTTTCAGTCCCCCATCGAGTTTAACTAAGTCAACAAAAGTCCAGTTTTTGTCAGCCATTTTTCTTATAAAGCCACATTTTACAAATGTGATCAATACTTTAGAATCTCATATTTATTCACTAATTTCAGTGTTGCTGGTTTTCTTTCTGCTCATCTCTATCTTCCAACCCCAAACTGCAGTTCAAGTCCAAGGTACTCCCTATTCTTCTAGTCAACTCCTATGTTTTTTTTTCTGTCTCTCAAGCATTTTTTTTACATTGAAGAAGGTTTCACTGGCAAGTCTGTCTATGAGCTGTATTACTTGAAGAATGATAAGCAGAGTCTTCTTCTGACTGTTGGCTCAATTTTTGTTGGAGAAACTTTCCTCTTTAGCGTGTTCTGCATCAAACATAACTTTAATCCTCCAGAAAAAAAATATTCTGAAGCCAGCTGGGTACAGCTGCTTGAATCTCATGCCTGCCTATCAACATTAAATACAATAAATAAAAAAACATCCAAAGGGTGAATATAAACTCAGAAAAGAAAAAAGGACCACCACTGAAAGTACAAGCAAGACAGTATTTATTAAAACTAAGCACTTTCACCGAACTTTACGCTGGGCTTCATACTCTGATGAAGCCCAAAGCAAAGTTGGGTGAAAGTGCTTTGTTTTAATAAATACTGTCTTGCTTGTACTTTTGGCAGTGGTCCTTTTTTCTTTTCTACCTATCAACATTCTCTGCTTGCTGGGATAAATTATTTTTAAGAGTTATTGACTGAGTGGGGGAAGAATATCAGTACAAGGCTAAGGCAATGGTTGTGCTGAAGCATTGCTAAACCTAATGGGAAACTCAACTTGCACCAAGTACTCAGAATACATGTGCAAATATTCAGACCAGCCTTGAAGTAGAATTGTGAGTCACATCATTTGCCTGTTGTATAGAGTCTAACTATACTACATGTACAAAAATATGCTTAACAATGAAAGAAAGTGGTCATGTCACCTTGTTGTTTGGAATGAATGGCTGTGGGAGTGTGGGTGACATTTTTTTGAGTACTGTTATGGGCTTGACATTAAGTAAACAGTCTGGATAAACAAATATGATTATCAGACATTTCATCAGCAGAATATATGGACAAGGGATAAAAAAGTGGGGGTAAAGGGTTTGTTGGAGCAGTCATAGCCACATTGCTAATATCAGAATGTCCATGCCTATAGAGCAATGCCAAAAAAGGATAGCAAAGAAAAGAATGCTTACTCTGCTGAGAAAACTAGTCAAAAATCAAAATTATTTGAGGCAAAGAATTAGATGCTACTTCAGGCCCTCTGTCTCAAAGGCTGATGTCTCTTTGGGCAGGGTGCTTCCAACCAGGTCTACCAAAACCATGCTTTGAAAGATCTTGTGCTGGACAGTAATGCAGTCAGTGTCCAGGATCATACATATGAAATGGTCTGCCACATGTAGAGGTGAGCTATTATTTCAGACACCTTTGACAGAGATGGAGATGGAGGAATTTCTGGCCTCTGTCAGAGGTGGTGACACCTCCACAAGGTGCAACAGTGTGCTGCTAGTCATTGGTGCATAGCTTCATCACACTCCATGCATATCCATTGTAGATGCCCCAGGTAGATTCAGCCTGCATACCCATCTGCACAAGATATAGTACTTAAATGTTTGCCTTGATAAACACTAGTATAACTACATCTGATTTTACTGTATGGCTCTGGTGCTGGGTTATACTTACACATGGTATTATGCTTTGCTAGGTTCACAGGTGATTTTCTGTCTGGTACCACCACTGTGGAGTTGCCACTGCTTGATTTTGGAGAGGTTGGAACCTCTGATAATAATGATGGGGAAGAAATGGTCAGGGAGTTCTGTGTGTGTGTGTGTGTGTGTGCGTGTGTGTGTGTGTGTGTGTGTGTGTGTGTGTGTGTGTGTGTGTGTGTGTGTGTGTGTGTGTGTGTGTGTGTGTGTGTGTGTGTGTGTGTGTGTGTATATTGGACATACAGAATGTGACCACTGGCTCTCCTCTACAGACAGCAGACACACAGAAAACACACACCACACAGAGAGGACAAGTTACTGGTGATACTGCAAGTGGCCCTATTGGGCAGGATTGTTTCTGGTATTAATTGCAGACATGGCTACCAATATCGATCTTAAGTTGTTATGTCAATGGCTACATCCCAGCAGATGTGCAGTGTAATTATGGAGGCAATGGCTAGTACCACTGCAGCTGTTTCAGGACTTGTAAGGCTTTCAGTCTGGACAACATGACATTCAGGAGTGCAAATCCTATACATGTGAGAGTTTTGACAAAATAAATCCCATACTGGAATGCACCATGTCTTCTTCTATTTGTTGCTGTCTATCATGAGCCATACACAAAGCCATTCCACCATTATCTCCAAGTGTGGTGGCCATTGTGGCCATGAATGGTCTAGCACTTCCACAGCTACATCTGTTGTAGAAGTGCCTGTGGCAGGAGAGACATCCATGGGGTTATAGCAGTCTCAGCATTGGTGTAATTGGTGATGGATGTCATTCAGGATCAAGCATCACAGTGACATCTAGCAAGGACCATGGTATGATAAGTGAAACTCCTGGTAAAAGCAGCTCTCATGGAGTTGTGCATGCATGGGATGCTAAACCCTCTGCCATGCATGCCCTGAACCTGTCTAATAGATTTGAGCCACAGTGTTGTAAGTACTCCTGAAACTGTGTTCCAGCAGATCCACACTTACAAAACCACCACAGTCCCCAGCACTTCATAAACCCAGACATCCAGTGAGACTGGCCTTTTACACTAATTCTCCCCAGTCACACACTGAAAGCCTCAAGACACAAGTTCAGACTTGATTTTAACTGCCTTAGGCATTCACAGATTAACTTGTGAAAGACATCCACACATGTGCTTCCACCTCACATGTGCGAGTGATGATAAATATGCTCTACCCTTTGTACCCTTTTGTTACTTATGTTACCGATGTCTGATACACAGTGTGTCCAGCTTATGCATGGGTAACCACAGCCTGGTTTTGGGTTTGCATGCATCAATTTTATTGTAGTGTATCTGCTATACTGTTGGCTAAAGCTATGTCCAAGTCTCTGCCTCTTTGCCAGTGCCACTGCATACTGTGTTCTCCTCCATCTGTTCCTGGCTCCAGAACCAGCTTCTTATCTGGTTCAGCCTCCACTGTCTGGAGTGCTGGGGGCTGCTCCTTCAACAACAGCCCTCTGTGCTGTAATTGCATCCTAAGGATGATATTGTGTAACACTGCACATACCAAAAATAGTTTTGTAGAAATGCCAGGATCATACTGTAGGGCACCATTGGATGAATCCAGACTGCAAAAAAATGTGCTTTAAGCATCCCAAACACATGCTCTTCAATGACCCTTGTTTATGATAAGGCATAGTTGTATCCCGTGGTTTGCTTCATTCTGTGGATTTCTAATAGGTGTCATCAGCCAGGGTTCCATGGCATAAATGACATCACAAATAAGATACTTCTGAGGGAAGTCACCCCAAAACCAAGCATTGGTACAAATCACAGGTGTATCTTGTGTGAGTTGTGATAACTGCCTGGTGGCCTGCAGAGACTTTGTAGATAATACCCTGTGCATTACAGGCCACCTGGAAGTTAATGTAGTGATACCCTTTGTGGTTCACAATGTGACTGCAGTCTGTGGCACCCAGTACCTTTGGAAAATTGGCTAGATCATAGAAGTCCCACATTGTATTGCCTTTGTCCACTGTGGTATGTGGGAACACATGCTCCTCCACTTGCAGCTGCATGGCATTGCAAAACTGAAGGAGTGTTGTTGAGGTAGAGGCCTGAAATACTTCCACTGTGTGTACTGTTAGTCTATGAAAGGTCCCTGTAGCTACTATACATAAAGTTACACATATACCTTGGTTGGTATCCACTGGTATCAGTGCTCTATGACTCCCATGGGTCTGCAGATCAGGCTTACAAATGTCTAGAGTGTCTTGCATGCAGTCCCTATCCACATGGTACTTGTCCACAATATTGGTGTCATGGAATACATGACATGTTAAATGTGGTTGAATGACATGGTGCCTCCAAGTGTGGCAAAATGTACCATTCTAGCTCATAGTGCCAATAAGATCTTCTGGCAGATACACACTAAATAATGCTTCAGTATTTCCTTAACATATGTGTAAGCTTCGCAAGTAGTAAATACAGAGATTTAGCTGTGTTCGTTAACACTGGTGTTAGAGCTCTACAGCACTTTATACATTTCTGAATCTTTCCATCAGCTTGATATACCTAATTTGCAAATAGAAAACTGCTCATTTTACTAATGTGGCTCATTCCCATCTGATTATATGGGCATCAGTATATACCATGGCCCAGTCTGCTGTTTGGCATGCACCACTTGTAGTTTGTGTGCTTTTGTATTGCACATGCCCTGAGCATGGCCACTCATCATACAGAATTACTTACTGCAATATGGCTATTTCTTTCTGAATAAAATCCACAGGCTTGATATATATATAGTCCATAGGAACAAAGGAACATACTAGACAAGTGATCATGGAGACCATTAGATGCCTAGTCATATCCAACTGCTAAATTAAGCAGAACTGTACATTATAACCCTGGTGTAAATTTGTGTTTACCCATCCAGTCACCAAGACTAACCTTAAAGATAGCCAAAGTAATACTTTATTTGACTTGTAATGGGAACTTATTCCATACACTAGAATATGCTAAGTTAGGAACCCATCTCTCTAGTGAGTTTTGTTTATTTGTTGGTGTATATTTTGGTCCTTAGTGTGGGTGTTTGTAGAGATACTGGTCTTGTAAAGAAATAGGAGGTCAAATAGAAATGGGCCTTTCATGGCTTGAAAAAAACCTGACACAGGTCAATTCACAACAACCTGTAGACCACTGAGTATAAGTATAGTCATGCCAATCTAGCAGGATAGTTAAAAGATTTCAGATTATTATTTATTTATTTTTTTGTTAGAAATCTTTGAGACCTTTCCAGTTTATCAGTTTACTCAGATTTGTACATACCAAAGTGAGTACTGTATTCATTGATCGATCTGGTGAGGGAAGAGTACAGTGGTAGGATTACTTATTTGGATCTTGAAGATATTCTCCTGGAAATCTGCTAGACCAGATAGAAGGATATCCTTTCAGTGGTGGAAGCATGCTGCTCAAATGAGAGAAAGAGTTATCCACATAAATACCTAGATCTCTTATGGCTGTATCTGTCTGAAGAGGAGTATAATTTATAACATGAGGGAGGAGCAACTTTTCTGCCAAATGTAAACGTGCTGCACTTTTTTCTATTTAGTTTGAGACATTTTTGATACACCATGTATGTGCATATTTCAGCCCTTGCTGGGGCTGTTTTGTATCCATGGATGAGTGGATAACAGTGGCCATTTTGCAGTCATCAGTAACCTTAGTCAGCCACATTTCTGGGATATTGGCTTGGATGTCTGCAAAATAAATGCTGACCAGTAGAAGGTCTAGAACTGATCCATGTGGCACCCCACTAATTACAATTTTACATTCAGAAAAGGAACCAACAACTTTCAAAACCTGGATCTATTGAATAGCCAGTTTACAATCCAGTGGAAATTGTAGGGTTTACCTTAAGATTGTCAAATTTTTCATTAATGCCAGCATGCAGGGTAGTGTCAAAAGCCTTGGCCAGATCAAGATAAGCAGTGTGCACAGCCTCTATAACCTTTTCAAAGAAGTTTACTAGGTTCAGGAGACAGGACCTGCTCTTGACAAAGGAAAACTGATTGGGATCTTAATCAGTTATGTTACCTGTGCATTCATAAATGAGTTCTGCTATGATTTGCTCCATGGCTTTGCCTATAAGGCCAGTGAGACCCATGGGTCTATAATTACCATGGTCTGTAGAAGTACTATCCTTGTGTAGGGAGTCACAGTGACTGTTTTCGAGGCACTGGGGACAAACCCTGTAGATAGGCTAAGGTTGAACAGTTCAAGTAGATACTCAGACAGTGCATACTTGACACCAATGAGAATGCAGCCTGGTACACTGTCCAGTCCCATGGAAGTATTTTTTTTAGCCTTTGAAAGGGATTGTAAGACTTATTTCACAGTGATTTTAATGGAAATTAAATTTTCAAGGACATTGGGGGTAACAGTGGGGGTAGAAGGGGTAAAGTTGGCACTAAATTTGTCTGCCAATATATTAACTGTATCCTTGGGGTCAGAATGGGTGATATCATTATGGATGATAGTGTGCTGTTGAAAATTATTCCTTAATTTTCTGACATAACTGAAGAAAGTTTTCTAGTTTCCTTTAGAATCTGTAGAAACCAAATTCCTTGCTGGAATGTTTCATGTAGCTTTGAAGTAGGGAGATGGGTATTTCTTGTGACTTTTCATAATTTTTTTCTTTTGATGTACAGTTTATTAATGCAAGGGGGCAAATGGGTATTGGCTTTTCTATGCAACTGTTCAGGTGTTGGAAGAAGTCAGAAGTGAATTTGGCAGCCCTTTCATTTGGGTTCATTTGCAAGAGATTGTTGGGAATTTTGCAAAAGTCTTCTACAAGCTCAAGTATGTTTGCACTGGAGATTTCCTAAGGATAGATTAATTGGGTAGTGGGGTGGTACCACTAGGACTGACAGAGAAGATGACTGATTTGTAGTCAGATTTACCCAGAAATGAGGGGATGTGAGGTGGGGTGCAGGTGGGGGCTAGGATGGTAAGGACAAAGTCAAGGATATCAGAGCCTCTACTGGGTAGATTTACAATTTGCCCCAGTGCATTGGTATTAATGAAGTTTAGGAAATGCTGTGGTAAACTTATTTTAGAGATGTTAGTGTGCCAATCAATGCTTGGACAATCGAAGTCTCCTTGTAAGAAGGTATTTGGTTTTATATTTAATGCTGTAATGGTGCTGAGGTAATTTCTGTGACCTTTAGGTGAAATTGATGGTGATCTGTAGCTAGCAGTGATGTAATAGTTAGATTTGTTAAGGGTGACTTGGATCTGTGGGGGCTCCAATTTAGGGGCATGGGCAAATTGATATGAAGTAATGGTGTTTCCAACAAATACAGACACTGCTACACAGATAGGCAGTGGTCTGAAAGCATGATAGGTGCTAAACCCTGGTGAAGAGGGACGGTTGTCATTGCACTGTAACCATGTCTCAGTAACTACTCAACCCCCCTCCCATTTCAATAACATTTCTTTCCACTTGGATTTTTAGTTTTCTGCTTGTGCTATGTATATACAAGTCTTAACTGAGCACATCTAAAGTATCCCTTCAAATGTTTGCAGCTTCATTTTAATCCTCTACTGTCTGTCTATACTTTCTTCATCTGCCTTTTACTCCTATACTCTTCATAGTCATACCTGTAACCTAAACTGTTTCCCATAATCTTTTCTACCAATCTAAGCTAAAACTCCCTTTCTACCTCATACTCTTCCTTTCAGCCTCTTAACCCCTCCACAACTCCTTAACTACTAACCCATTTTTTTCTCTAAACCTAATTTCCAAAATATCCCCTTCAGAACAATAACACTCTATTAGTAAATATTACTTGCATGAACTGGAGTCCCCTGCTTACCTCGTAACTCTTAACAACCATATTCAATAGTATACTACTGACTCAAACTGTGCTTCCCATTTATAAAATACATATTAGTTTTCATTGTGTATGTGTAAATAAGAGCTTGGATATTACTTTTTTTTCTTAACTGTGCTGTATCATGCTAACCATGAAGCATTTCTCCCCAGACCAGCATTGAAAAGGGTCCTTTGATATGGCTTAGATGACCTGTTCCTGGTTAACAAAGACAAAAAAAAAGTATAATAGCTAATGCTTTAAACTTCTTTTCCTTATGTTAGCAATAGGTTTGGTGTTCAACTGCCTCTTCAGTGAGGGAATTCTCAGTGGAGGGGGACAGTAGATAGCAATTTTCCACTAAAATGACAAATATGGTTCTGATCTCAGTTCTGGTTCCAAAATGGAAAGGTGAGACAGACATGAGGACGGGATAACAAAGAAAAGTAAGGGAGGAAGTCAGGTACAGAATTTCCTCCCAGCCAAGTTACTGGCTGCAGGAGTTGTTAAAGCTAATCAGGATTATGGTTCCACAGTTTGTACAGAAAACAAACGGGGACATATTATTCAAGCATTTCACACAGCTACATTAATACCTCTGGCCATCACAGACATGAGAAAATATTACTTAGGTTTTTAACATGGCTGCATCAATACTTGTGAGTGTATCACAAGTGAAACTTGTAGCAGCATGGGCTATGAAGTCTTTTGTAGCATGTCATTGCCATGCTGTGATGCATATCACATGATGTTTGAATGTGTGTTTCTGTGAAGGGACTACCATTTTGTTTCTCAAGTGGACCTGTCTGACTAAGGAAGACTGTGCCAGGCTCTGAGAAAATTAGCTCTTCTTTATGATGACAAAGGAAAAGCAAGAACTTCTTGTTCTTTCTCCATAGGGACTTCCAGGAGTTCTCCTAGCTGATGGCACTTTGCACAAAATTCATGTCTGGCACATACTTGCCAGGATGGTGAGTTATGCCACTGGCATCACCCATTCTGCTAATCAGGGCAGGCATCACTATAGCGACTTGAAGTGGCATCACCCTAGGCTGATTTGCCAGTATAAAGCAGAATTTAAGGATGCCCAGCCTGAGTTTTACTGTAAGCATCTTTGTTTCCTTTGACTTTTCCGACTCCAGCACTACACTACCAAGTTCCTCTACTTTGTTTTACATCAGTGAAGAAGTGGAAGGAGACTATAACAAGATGCCACAGGTTACAAGAATGCCTATCCTGGCACTGGGGTGCATATGCTATGTGCACTATAGCAATTTAGAGCTTTACTAGTGTATGTAACTTGTGTGTACTAGTGAGTTGTCAGTTTTGTTTGCTCTTCCTTCTGCAAGTCCAGTTGTAGCTGTGGCAGAAAGGTGGTAATGGTCAGTGCTTCTGTAAGTGGGTTGCCCATGGGTACTCAGTCTACCCTCAGTAAGGTGACAGGTGTCATCCTGTTAAAGGTTACCTGGGGGGGCTCAGTTGTGGTCTCTGTGGTCACTACTCAGAAGGGCAGCAGACAATCCTTTTCTGATAGTGGTCCAGAGTTGTCCCCTATGGTCACTTGAAATCAGTTGCATAGGTAGGTAACATCTGAGGTACACTGGTAGTTGGATGCTCCCCTGACAATCACAGAGTGTCTCCTGGGATGTCTGGTTTAGTCATGCAGCCAGCAGGACCTAGCCATTGGGCTGCCAGGGACACAGCCTGTGCATGGCACCACAGAAGATGGTGACTGATATCTTTGTGGGTGAGCCTTTGGGCCAGTGTGGTATCTGCTACCCTATCCCCATCTATTTGTTATTACCCTTGTGTGTGTGTGTCACTGTCTATACCTTATTTGTTGTCCATTCCTCCTTATCAACAAGTGTCCATCCACTGTTGATCCCACTTTTTGTATCACAACCACAGTATGCCTGTTGTTTTACATTTGTGTGCTACTGCAACCTTCCATTCTAACCTTCCTTAAAGCATTCCTCACTGCCTTTCCTAGCCATCTTTCTCTTTTTGTATAAAAATGAAAGCCTGTGCCACAAATAAAATGCTCTTCTTCGCTGCTTCAATTATTCCTTATGGTTACTCCTGTTTGTTTTCTTGTACTTGATTTCCCCCATGTCTTACTTTCCTGTCTCCCCTATATATGATGAACTGCATTGGCACTTTCCTGTGCTGGCCCTTCTCCATTTGTCTGGCACTACTTAAATGGCAGCGATGAGGTGCTTCATTGCATGTGGGAATCTATATAGCCTCATGCACTCTCACGCTTGCTTTATAGGAATTAACCACTCCAATCATACACATTTTGACAGCATGACTCCTCCACTGAGTCTGCCTGGTTCCACTTATCCCAAAGTTCCTATACACTCCTTTTCACCCACTGCAGGTGCTCTGTGAACCTGATTTACTTATGAACAGTTATGGGAGCTGTATTGCACTACGGGAACCTTACAATTTAGAGTTATGCAGCTGCAAAGTACTTGTCTTTGAATCATAGCCTATGACTAATTAATTTCATGCATTTCTAGTTTAAAATAAGCTTTGTAAATAGTTACTACCCAACAGAGATGGACCTTTTCCCCTAAGCATAATTCATTGCAACTGTTCTTTCTGTTTCTTTTAACATGTTGTAATAGCCATGTGGCCCAGTACTAACAAATTGTTCACAGGATTCTGTAGTAGCTTGTAATAATTTTTTTGAGAACAGAAAATGAAACAGTACATCAGAAATAAAAGGCACTCTGCATCTCCTGCTTCAGTCTCCATGTCTAACTTTTTGTTACATGCCAAAAAGTATTATAAATGTTTCCTTGTTTTTATTGTTTTAACATTGAAAACAATCAGTCACGATTATTCATTGGGCATATACTTTGTATTGCTTTCCTGCAAACGGTTTACGTTTAATGTGGATTTGCAGCATGCTAAGACATGGGCTGGAATTCATACTAAATGGCCAGCAGAGTAACTGGCACTGCAATGATGTGCTGAGTTGTACTTCTGTGATGTTTACAGATTCATAGCCATGCATTTTCCCACTTACTGAGATGTCTCATTTGTGGGAATGTGGGAGTCTATGGATCACCCATCTTAGTTGAATTTGAATGATTATGGATAGCACCTGAGTGGTTGTGCACTGCTAACTTCATTGTTTTAACAATAGCACAGGTCAAGCCAGATGATACACGGGCATAGATCCCACCCCACTCAGTGAAAAGTATCAGACACACAACAGGAGGTAATGCCACCTTACAACCAGCATTTCTGATAAATATAACTTGCCATGGTACACTGAAGAATGTGCCACAAAAGTCACACAGCTGGCATCATGATCCTACAATCAGAACAAGTTCACAGGTTGTTACTAGGGTAACAACCACTAGGGCGCTTACAAGCCTAGCTGTGCAACCCAAACCATTTAGGTCCCAAGTATCATACATATATATCATATATCTGGGGGGCGGGGCATGTTAGTAGGGAGGTAACTAAGGATTTGTTGGGTTAGTATAACACTTTTCTTATTGATGGCCTCTGTCCATAAGGGACATGCGGGTCAGACCAGGAGTAAATTTTTGCATGGATGGGGATCCTATTCCACAGTGTGAGGCTCCTTTGGGACACATATCTGTCTCTACAGCATGTTCTCTTTATGACATCAGTGAAGTTCAGATCCCTGGTTCTAGTGTTTTTGATTAGGTGTGAAACGGAGGTATTGCAAAAAGTATGCCTTTCCCCATTCTTAGGTTTACAATATAGTCCCACTACTTATAGTTACACTTCCTCTGCTGATCCTCACAATTATACTTCTTTTTCCTTATTTTTGGACTGTGCACTATATTCTGAACTAACTATGATAATACTAATGCCTGAGTTATAGAATAACTGATGCATTAATTAAGCTATTCTGTTTTTTTCCTGTAATCTGCATAACTGATTTTGAGTGCATTTGCTGTTTTGTTGTATGCATAAAATCAGGTCTGGATCCAGCACAAAAATTCCTAGGCACCTCCATTGCGGCCTGCTGCTAGCTTGGGGAGAGGGGAGGCCATAAACATTAGCATCACCCCAAGTATTTTTTTTCTGTGTATGAATAACTGGGTCTGTATTATATTATTGAAAGGAATGACTCTCAAACGGCTTAACTATCGAAACTGCTGTTCATCGATTTGTTTTTTGTGAGATTGCAGTACAGTGAAGATATGGAATTTTTCCCTTTCCTCACTGTAGTGCGATCTCGGAGTTGGTATATATAATTAGCCGGGGGGGGGGCCCTACAAAAGTGATTTTGATGAACGCCACTTTCGATATTTAAGCCATTTGAGATTCGTTCCTATCGATATTGGTCATCAACTTCCAGGATTATGTTCCAAGTTTCACAGTTATTGTGCTTCAGCAGGACTAGAACAATACAATAAATGAAAAAAAATACCCCACCCCAGTACCCTTTCCTCATCTGAGTCATCCCTCTTAAATTACCACTGTATTTGGTTGACTTGTCATTACATTACATGCCTAGCTTAGCATGATTTTTGGCTTTTTCCATTGGGGTGGGTGGGGACAGTGAATTAGTAGTGTTTTCCATTTTTTAAATGTTATTACGCAGAAATGTAAATTCACTTCTATTGTTTTTTGTTTTGTTCTTTGATTATCGTTGTATCCACTTCCTCCTTTTTTGTTGGTCCTGTCCCCTCCATGACAGACTTGGCAAGTGGCACTGGTACCTGCACTCATTTGAAGAGAGTCACCTGCTCTCAGCTGTTTGCTGTTACCTGCCATGTGCCAACAGTGCTCACTGCACAGGGAACTCTAATGGACCATTTAGAAATTATACTGATGACATTTTTTTAGTAAGCATACATCCTTCACGATCCTGGGAAATTAATGATTAATAGCTACTTATTTGTAATACTAATAATTAGTAATTAAATTAATAGCTACTTAATTTTTGTTTGTTTTTTAGTAAATAACATGTGCATACTGTCCGAGAATTAATAGCTAGTCCCAAGGCATACCTGCCTTGAGCACTAAGTTACATTATATTTTATTGTCAGTCTGTCAGCCTTAAATAAGGTCATAGTATTTACTGGACAGAATAAGAACAGTATATAATGTAGCTGAGTAGCTGTGCCAGGCCTGACTTTACTGTGTATCTATTAATTATGTGCATACCTACCTTAAACCTCAGAGTCACATACAGGCTACAAGCAGCAAGCATGGCCCAACAGTGCACTGCTTTAATGCTTTTTACATAATGTTCATAACCAACTGCTGCAGCTGGTGTTGCCTGCACAACAGTGTTATTTAGTGAGTCCTGAACATGACTAATATAAAACAGTGAAGCTTTTTAAACGTGTGTGTGTGTGTGTGTGTGTGTGTGTGTGTGTGTGTGTGTGTGTGTGTGTGTGTGTGTGTGTGTGTGTGTGTGTGAAAGAGACAAATAGTAAGACACAGTCAGTTTCTTGAAATGTGATCTGACAAAAATATGAAATAGCCTGTTATGTACAAAGATTTCTCTGGACTCTTTAACATCTTTTAGGAAGTATTTTCTTATTTCAGGAGTACTTGCTTAGAATGCAGCTATACAAATGAAGTGCTGTTCCCCATAATGAAACTTTGTGGTTTTAGGTAATGCTGACATAAAACGCAGCTTTTTAGTATGCAGTGAGTAACCAGAATTGGGAGGATGCAAGTTGTATAGGAAATTTTAACTGTAGCTTAACAAAAACATATCTAAACTGCTGATGGAAGGTATCATGAGACAAAAAGTATTATCTGAAAGTAAAATACAATTTTAACATGAAAGGTTTGTATAGCTAGTTAACACTTTTTTTCTAGAAAACCACAGTTTCTGAAATTCAATAGCTCTGCATCAAGAAATTGGAAGAAAAACAAAAAATTTAAGTGAGGTGACAAAAAAAAATTGTACCATTAAGAAGACTGACTTCATTTCTTTATTAACATTTGTCTACTTATCAAACTATCTACAGCTTCATATACGTTCTCAAATGTTTGCCTTACTATTAGTATCAGGATGGCTGAGCAGCTCAGGACTAAACAGTGACAAGTTTTCCCAGACTGTACTGATTTTTATATCATGGAACGTTTTTTGTGGGGGGCGGCAGATGGATGAAGCTTTCCATTTATTTTCAAGATGTAATGATCTCAAGGATAGTTTACACAGAGTCATGAGAGTATAACTTCCTGCACAGGGAGAATGCTTATTTTATCTTGGCATTTTGGCTAAGAATACATGCTGTGATATTTCTTGTGAAAGTTGACTTTTTTGTGTTCTTTGAGTAGATACTTACTACGAGTTTATTCATATATTTACATTTTAAGCAATTATGATCCCTGCATACACAGTGTAACTGCAGTAGTTGGCATTATGCTGATGGGAAACCTTTATCTGTTTGCATTTTTTAGCTTGTTCTGGGACCTTAGTCTTGTGGGTTCATTTATAGTTGTGTGAAGACTGTGTATTGCTACAAGATTTTGGCATTGTTTATACATTATACCGCACTTATATTTCCATAAGTAGAACTGCATGTATTTTTGTATTTTAACCCATTCTGGACAATCTTGTAGCTTCTTTCACAGTTGTGGCAGGACTATGATCTGCTGCCAGATTCAAACCTCAATTGGTAATTTTTTACAGCATTACTGGTAAATTTCTACATGGTCTGAGGCCTTAGTCTGTGATAGGATTGCAGTAGTGGTAGTATTGTGACTTCTGCCCAGGATTTGTGTTTTAGTATTTTTTATAGTTCTATATACCTGCTTAAAGTTGTATACCAGTTATCCTGTGCCTTAATCTGAGGCAGGATTGCAGTAGTGGCAGTATTGTGAATTATGCTCCAGAATGTGTGCTTTTGTACTTTTTATAGCTGTATATAAGAGGTCATTGTCTCCCTCTACTCTTCCCTCATTAGGCCAATAATTGAGTATAATGCCTCATTTGGCATGTACCTCACTAGACACATGCAACAACTGGAGAGGCCACAAAAGTACCTCAAAAAGAGGATCCTAGGCCTTAAATACTTGTCCTATATGGACAGACTCAAATAAACTCCAACTATGTCTCATATTGCCTACTTAGAGGCAATATTTGCTTGACTTACAAAGCGATGTCTGACCCAGCTCTGTTAGAAATGCTACATCTAAAGAAATCCCAATCCCTCCACACCACACACTCCAGAGACCTCATCCTCATTACCACAATCAACAAAACATGCTGGAGGGACAGGTTCATAACCCAGAGACTGCCCATGCTCTGGAATAGACTCCCCATACATGTCAAGCAGAGCACCTCACTGGCCTTCTTCAAGAGAAATCTTGATGAGTGGATGGGAAATAGAAAATTCACCCTGGGGATACCTCCAGTGGCTCTACTCAACAGAGACACTGGGAACTAAGGTCGTGTGGCACAATGCCAGGGTAAGCCTATGGGCTAGGCTTGTAAAGGTTCCAGGGCCATTAGCCTAGTACACACCTATGTACCTATGAACAATTGCAATTAGTGACTTTCTGTTTATCTTGCTACTGGTTTCCCCCCTGTTCTTTGAGTCTGCCTAATCTCCCACTGCAGGATTAAGCTAAAAGTTTCTGAAATTCTAACCACAGGACTTGAGCTCCAGTTTGAATTTTTTCCCCAACCCTCCTACCCTTCTCTTGTTATGGCTTTAAAAAGCTGTGTTTCTGGCTTCAGACCCTTATGGTAATTTAACTTCCAAAGTCCCTCCCTCCAATCTTTCATTGCTACTGTCTGTTTTGTAACCTATTTAAGTACTTTCCCAACCACTGTTTTCCATATATCTATAATGCCAAGTGCTCAACCAGCAAACCAGTATTGCGCTTGAGTACACCTCCCTTATTACAAACTGTTTCCTGCTCATTTTCCCAAAGCTCTCATCTACCTGGCACCCTAGCCATACCCTGAGGGAGTCCTGTAGTTAATTCTGCTCCATCCTTGGCAGATAAGAGATGTATTTTATTTTATTTTTTACACTTCAGTTAACTGTTTAGAGTGCATTAGCCTTATTTTTGCTTTTTTTGTTGGTTTTGTCTTTAAATCATTCTAAATGTCTTGTCAAGATAGTTTAAGCTTTGTACTGTGAATAAACCTGTTTTTTAGGCTGGAGAGAAGAGCCTTGCCTGGGTCCGTCTGCTTATTCTTGCTACTTGGACTTTGTGTATATTTGGACACAGGTACCTGGCTGTTGGAAGTATTTTTTGTTTGTTTTTGCTTTGCAATAGTTTAAGTTTTGTTGTAGCACTATACTTCAAGCAATCTTTCTTGGTGTTATTACATCAAGAGGTTAGCGTTGCCCTGTACAGATGCAAACCCCCAAAAGTACATTTTATTTATAAAACTTCCCTTAGAACTGAAGCCTGTAACTTAGTGTGGCTAAAACAAAGTTATTGTGCCAAAACAAGCTTAGAGCAGCTAGTCTGCATATTAAACAGCACTACTATCAAATCTTAGCAAAATTTAACCAAGTGTAGTGTCAAATCTCAGAGACCACCCATGGAGACCTCTTTATAACCTAGGCTATGACCTACAATAGCCCACCCAAATAAAGGTCTGGACAGCATTGATATGCAAGGTCTGGACAACACTGAATGCAATTTCCAAATGTTTCTGTAGCCAGCTTGGTAGATATGGTGATTATGAGACAATGTGGCAATTGTCTCATGTTCACAGACAACCATTTAGTCCTTAACAAAAAAAAAAGTATGCAAGAGATGCACATACAGTTTCTCTGAAGATAAAAATCTTGCTCACAAACAAGGTTGTCAAGAATACACACACTGCATCCAGCACCCAAAGTGTCCACCATACACAACCAACCTATGCTGAGGCACTAAAATGCAATCTTCCTAAACCTCAAAGACTTCCTAAGCCTATAAACAGCAATGCCTATCTTCAGCAATCTCTAAAGCACTCACCAAAAGTAACACCAAACTCCACACATATTCTTAAACTCAATGGAACCCCAAAAGCAAAGCCCATAAGGCAAGCCAACACATTACCTAGGACTCTTGTCATAGGGGACTCTATGGTACAACACACAGATGCCCCACTCACCAGACTGAATAAGAAGAAGATAAAGCTTAATTGCTTATCTGGAGCCAGGATCTGCCAAATTTCATACACACTCACTGACAGATCCCAGACTGTGAAAGTAGCAGACTCTAAATCCAACTTCAGACCAGTGACAAGTGGAGTACCACAGGGTTCAGTCCTAGGTCCTCTCCTGTTTGATATCTACTTCTCTAAAGTACAGGCTAACACAGAAGGTCTTTGGCTAACAAAGTTCACAGATGACTGCAAACTAGGAGCCATAATCAAAACTCCTAACGATGTGGACATCCTACAATAGGGCCTCACTGAGACAGATGCCTGGTGTCAAAGCCATGGCCTCAAGCTCAATGCCAAAAAGTGCATTGTCATCCCTTTTGGTAAAAACTCTGTACCCATGAACTACCACATAGGTGGTAGTCTACTTAACACCGAAAGTGTAATAAGAGAACTTGGGACACAGGTGGACAGTGGTCTCTCCTTTGATAATCACATCACCACAGTAGTCAGGAAATCCTTCTACATGACACACCTCATCACAAAAGGTTTCTCATCCAGGAAAAAAGAGGTAATTGTTCCCCTCTACTCATCACTCACTAGACCCATTATAGAGTACAACGCCCCTTTTGGTATGTACCTCACAAGACATCTACAACAACTGGAAAGGCCACAGAAATACCTCACAAAGAGGATTACTGGCCTCAAACAGATGCCCTACGCAGACCGTCTAAAAAAATTCCAGCTTTACTCTGTCGCATATTGCCTACTCAGAGGCGATCTCTGCCTAACATACAAAGCTATGTCAAACCCAGAGCTGTTGGACATGCTCCATGTAAAGAAATCCCAATCCCTACAAGCTACACGCTCTAGGGACCTAAACCTTGTCACCACAATAAACAGAACATGCTGGAGGGATAGATTTCTGTCCCAGAGAATTCCCATACTCTGGAACAAACTACCTATCTATATCAAACAAAGCTGTCATTAGCACTCTTCAAGAAAAATCTTGATGATTGGATGGGAGATAGGAAACTCATCCCGGGGATCACTTCTGTGGCTCTGCTTGATGGGGGCACAGGAAAATAATTTTCTTGTGTGGCAAAAGACAGGGTACTGTTTGGCTAGGCTTATATAGGCCCTAGGGCCAATAGTCTAGTACCTACCTATGAACCTAAGTCACTATGCCACAGGTACCAGTATGATTCTATCATAGTCCATGTAGGTGTTAACAACCTGAGACATATGCCCCTGAACTATAAGAAGACAGACATTGCTGAGCTCTCTGAATATGTGCTCAAGCAAGTATGTGCCTTGCATTGAACAGCATTCTACCTTCACCAAGGATGTTGCCACAGTATGAACAAAACATAATTGACTTCAATAATTGGCTTAGTTACTGGTGTCTTTCCAGGGGGATTCAGTATTTGTCAGCATGGAAGGATATGGTTAACATACACAAGGTGCAGGGTTTGATTCTCACATGGGGTAATTGGCTAGGCTTAAAATGGCCCATGACAGCAGTTAGCCTAGTACTAATTTATGAACCTATGAACAGAGCATGTTGCTTTTCAAAGGATGGGCTACACCTGCCTCCCCTAGGCTTACAAATATTGGCTAAGACTTTCTCCACCCCTTAGTGCTTTTATAGGCAATGCCAAACTGACAAACCTATCCACATAGCAAATAAAACTCAAAGAGACCTAAAGGTGCTACTGCTCAATGCTAGAAACATAAATAAGTATCTCCACACCCTACAAGCTCTCATCACTCTGGAGAACATAGACATCTTTGCCGTTACTAAGACATGATTTAAATCCACAGAAAGTACTCTGGCAGTGCATGACTTCAGTGCCTTCCTCACATTTGGACCATCAGCTGCACTGACAGCGACAAAAGATATGAAGTCGCGTTCTATATTAGCAACAAGCATAACTCCTTCCATCCATCCACAATCCTTTTACCCATTTTTGCATATGGCGTTAGAGTATCACTTCAACAGTGACAATCATCTAGAGCCAAGTTTTCCTGTGGCTATTCCTGCCACAGTAGTTCTTCCATATCATACACTCGCATGCACACTCACACCTATGGCCAATTTAAAGTGTCCAATCCACCTACTGCATGTCTTTGGAATGTGGAAGGAAATCAGAGCACTTGGATGAAACCAATGTGAACACAGGGAAGGCATGCAGACTCCACACAGAAGGCATCCCAGCCAAGGATTGAACCAGACATCCTCTTGCTATGAGGCAACAATGTTATCCACTGTGCCACTGTGCTACTTTGCAACAAGCATAACTCTATATGGGGTAAACAGGTCAATGTCAAGGAATTTATCCATGTGCAGATCACCACAGACAAAATCCCATACCATATCCTAGCAAGCTATAGGTCACCCTCTATGTCCCTAGAATCCCATAGCTCATACCTAGATCTACTGAAGATACTCACCATTAAACCAAATACCCCATTCATGGGATGCTTTAACTACCCCTATATAGACTAGAAAACATAAACCGTCTTGTATTCACAGGCAAAATGATTCCTGGACTTTATTAACACAAATACCCTTGGCCAGATCGTGTGCACATTCATCATAGGTTCAAACATGCTGGACCTGGTAATCACCAATATGAGATAGCACTCACCCCACCCCTGTGTCAAGTTCTAAACGGAGAGGTCTAACCACAAAGCTATCTCCTTTGAAATAAAAATTAACTTGGTAACCCTAGCAAACCCTGTAACAGTTAGGAACTATTCCAAAGCAACTACAACCTATTAAGTGATAGTTTTTCAAAATTCAATACCCTTCTCAACACTGAGTTCACAACAACCTATGCAGAATTGTGCAAGGGTACAACCATGTAAATGGCTGTATAGAGGCTGATATACCTACTAGAAGTAAGCCCAAATCCAACTCTAAAAACAAACTGCTCTGGTGGAATCCTAATCTTAATAAAGTATATAACAAGAGGAAAAAAAGTCATGGCTAAAATCAGGATGAACAACTCCTATAATGATAGGAGATCTCTAATTAAACTAAACAGGAAACTAAGAGGACTAATTAAGTCCAGCAGGCCTAATTACGAGGTCAAGATAGCTTCATAGGCTAATGACAGCCACAAAGCCTTCTACAGCTGTGTCTGAAACCTCAAAGGCAGCACACATCAGTGAGCCAAACTGGTGGTCAATAAAGTCACCTTCACTGAGCAGAGCAACATAGCAAATTTGCTGGCTGACAAATTCAGCTCAAACTTTAACCCCCTCTGCCTCCCTCCATGAAATACATACTAGCATAACCCTCCTCCCAACTATTAACAGGGAGCAAGGTCTTGTGGTGCTTGCTAAGGGCAAAAACACAGCCTCAGTGACCCCCAACAATATCCTGGAATGTCTCCTAAATAGCTGGAAACATTACATATCAGGACCACCTGAGTCACTTTTCAAATACAGCCTCAAAATTGGCTTTGTACCACAAGAATGGAGGACTGCAACAGTTAAAGCACTTTACAAGGGTGGACCATAAACCAACTCTGCAAACTACAGACCTATTATTATAACTAAACTAACATGCAAAGCCATGGAACAAACTATAATGGAAAGGATCCACAAAGACATAAGCAACCTTCCAACACTTGACCCAACCCAGTCTGGCTTTGTCAAGGGAAGATCATGCTTACTAACCTGGTGACCTTCATTGAGAAGGCCATCAAGGCAGTAGATGAGGGGAAAATGGTGCATACCACCTACCTGGACCTGACTAAGGCATTCAGTATAATATTTCACTCAGGTATAGTTGACAAGCTCACCAAACTGGGCATAGATCCCTACATAACTCACTGGATTGCCAGCTGGCTCACAAAAAGGATTCAGAAAGTCAGGATTGGTGATACCACCTACACTAAGAGACCGGTCACCAGCAGGGTACCTCAGGGCTCCATGCTGGGACTGCTCCTATTTGGCATCTGCTTCTCAGAAATAAAAGCTAATGTCAAGGGTCTTTGGCTGACCAAGATCGCAGATGACTGCAAATTGGGAGCTATCATAGATTCCTCCTTGACACAAATATCTTATAAGAGGGTTTAATGCAGACAAATGAATGGTGTGAAAACCATGGACAACAACTCAATGCCAAGAAATGCATTATAGTTCCGCTTGGGAAAACTGATACACAGGCTAGATACTCCATCAATAGGACACCCCTAAAAACTGACTCAGTAGCCAGGGATCTAGGAACATATGTAGGCAGTAATCTTGCCTTTGACCTATATGTGGCCATGGTAGTAAGAAAATCATTCTATATCACCCAACTTATAAGTAAAGGCATGGCATGCAGGCCCAAGAAAGTCATAGTGCCACTTTATTCAGTCCTTATCAGACCCATCATTAAGTATAATGTCCCCTTCAGCATGTACTTGACCAAACATATGCAATAGTTGGAACACCCACAAAGATTCTTTACCAGGAGAATCCAGGGTATAAACACATTATCCTGTATGGATAGCCTTAAAGCCTTATCTTTGTACACTTGTCTTCTACAGGTTACTGAAAGGCAATCTATGCCTGGCATACAAGGCATCCTCAGATATAACTCTGATGGGCCTTTTGCACGTCCACAAAATGGACAGCATAAGAGCCACTAGATCCAATGATTTAAATTTTGCTTGTGACACAAATATGACATGTTGGTGAGACAGATATGTGTCTTAGATAATCCCCATGCTCTGGAACAGGCTCCCCATCCATGTGAAGCAAAGTCCATCCCTAACCATATTTAACAATAACCTTGACCAATGACTGGGAAACTGGAAATTCACCCCAGGTCTGGTCCCATGTCTCTGATAGACAGAGGCAGATAGTAATGCCCAAACTAACACCCCCCCCCACATAACATCTAGAAATTTCCTAACGTACCCCTCCTAATAAATGCCCATGATCACAGGGACACAACTGGGTTGGATTGCAGGGCTAGGCTTATAAAGGTCCTGTGGGCCATTAGCCTAGTATATAGCTATGAACCTATGAACTATAAAATGGTAGGCTCTCTGGACAGAGGAGGAGCACCACAAATTTGCATATCTACCCCTTAGGCTTTGTAATTATATTAACCACACTAACAAGATTATTTTAGTAATTACTTTGCTCTGTAGTTAAATAATTGCCCTATCTGTGCAGTACATCAGTTGCTCAGCAATAAAAGGCAGCTTTGTGGTACAAAGGGATAGAACCCTGTCTGTGTCCTAGATATCGTAAGAGGGTCAGAATGAGTGACATTTTTCTGGGATGCCTACCTTAGGGGATGGGTTTATGGGACTCCAAGTCAGGGCTACAGCCAATGGTGTAGACTGGAAAACCTTGCTCTGCCATGAATGAAGTCTGGGGAACTCCACCAGTAGATTATTCTGTGGATAAAATGTGCTTACCAACATCACTGCATGCCACCACAATGGGGCAGGATTGCGGTTTGGTCACAAAAGAAAAAAATTCTTTATTGTTATCAAGATAGTACCATATCATGATGCTCTGATGTCCTCTCCTCCCCATAGCTTCCCAGTCCAAGGGGTAAATTGGATAAGTACTGGATGTTTCTCAATGTCTATCTCTTGCAGTTTAATGGCTTTCTAGGTACACTTTCAATAAATGAGTTTCAAGGGAACAGCAGTATCATTGGTGCAAAAGGTAGCCCACTCACCTTTGGTGCTGGAAGACCAAAGGCCGTCTGGTCTATTCTCACTCCAGGTGAATGAATTGCTGATACTGCAGTGTAGCATAAGGTTGGTGATGCACTCCTCTGAGTGTCTTATCCTTCAGGTGAGATGATAAACTGAGGTCTCATCTGCTTGAGTTGGTGGTAGCTCTGACTGATGTAAAAGATTCTGTGTCACCTATTGAAAATAGTAAGAGAAGATGCCTTAGGCAAATTTCCCCTGGCGTTAGAAAGACCACCTTGATTCCCTCCACCCTGCAAAAAGAGGCTACTAGCCTAGTGGGACTAACCGAGTCAATAAAGGATAAATAAATAAACTGTTGCTCATACTAACCCTGGTTTCAGTGTGAGGTCTAACGAATGGTTGTCAATGTTTTTGCTGTAAAATTTTAAAAACATTTTTTAAATTAAATTCAAAGCTCTGTAACAATTGGAAAAGTAAAGAACATCATATGCGGGTCCCCTTCATATAGTTGATTTACCATTTCGTCGACTTTCATATCATTGAGATAGCAATGTCGAAAGTTTAAAAACATGTAGGACCAGACTTTGGTCAACCGGTGCCCTAGGCAAAAGGTCTTCAAAGTGCCCCCCAGCACAATCCTGTGGCCCCATCCTGCTCTACCTACACCATCCAGATTACTGGAAAAGCGCTCCTGCTAGAGCAGCGCCCTAGGCGGCCACCTAGATGGCCTATGTCTAAGGCCGACTATGACAAAACGAACACCCAGAACATCGTATTTTCTCTCCCAGGTAAGTAATCACTTGGCTACCATGGTGAACTTTGCCCTTTTATCCACTATTGTGCATCTCTGACTTGGTATATGTAGTGGCGGGGGTCCTAAAATAATGGAATGGGGCTATACCTCTCAACCTCTTAGAACAAGAAATCTGGACAAAGCCATACATAAAAGTTGGTCAAAGCCCCAAAATAGGGACAATTGTTAAATATTGCTCATACAGACTTAGTAACGTGATAGAATAACAAGTTTTGCATCACCATGAATTTTTCTGAAGGATATGAAGTCTGAAACTCATACTGTCATTATTTTCTAACTTCTGTATTTAATGAGGTACCACTAATTTGCCAGAAAACCACACTTTTATGAAAACGGACCAAAAAATATGACGTAATTAAAAATAAGGACACTGCGAACATTTGTATATTTGAGAGGTATGACTAGACTCTGCTTAAACAGCACGTTTGTGCGTAACAAAATATACGTAAAGTAAAACCATAGCTCTCAACCTCCTATGAGGAACATTAGCCCTCTTAATGTGTGACAAATGGGCAAAATGTGTGGAACACTTATTAATTGCTTACTAACAACTTCAACTAGGAAGGTCATATGATGGGTTTACTTATAAAAATATATTTTAATGAATTAATTATGATTCACATCTATTTACTCATGGCTAGCAGTTAAAAAAATTCCTAACACTGAATGTGTGACAGACTCTTTCAATGTGGAACTTTGAGGGACATGCACTTTTTAAGACCCCAAACGATACGTTCCTCGTAATGAAGTACACTCAAGAGCTATGAGTAAAACCTAACCCATTATCACATTATAAAAACTACAGTATTCAATACCGGAATTTCCTATGATGCTTTGCGTACCAGATGAAACAGACGCGTACTCTGATTGGTTTACATCGATAAGCAAACTGTAGGCGCATTGGACCGTGTTTTTTTACTTGAGGGAGGAAGGAAGTTTGACAACTGGCAAGGTTGTGGGTATCTTGTGCAAGATGAGTGGTTTTATTAGGGCTATGTGGGTATCTGTGGGTAAGAAGGCTGAGCGCCTCACTTATGCCAGGTAATGATTACCCCATTCGGTCTGTATGTGCAGTTATGTTTTGTCTTTTAGGAGGAAGCGATGCGTTTCATCATTGCATTGCGCTTCTGCGTTCTTATGTTTTCTGACATAACCTCTCAGCAGTCTCTCATGTTTGCCTTGTCCCTCGTAACATTTATATTTTGCTGGTATACGTCTGAGGATTATATTTTATAAGTAATGTCAGACATCCGGTACAAAACGTACAGTTCTGTTAACTTAAATAGGAATAATGTTTATTTTTTTCTTGGTTTTAGTCCTTTGTCCCCTTTTTTTTATCCCTGTTTCTTGAGCAACAAAGTCGGCAGCTGTATTTCTGAAGCTAGCCAAATAACTTGTGTTGTACAAAGTGGACTGTTAAATGTGTTTGGTATAATACTGGTAATAAAGTTCGGGTTCGAGTTTTTTAACTACAGCAGTATCTATGTATTTATTGACCCTTGATTATCGTGAACGTATGACTGGCCAGAGGTACTCATTTTCAGCGGACGCCTATGGGGAAACCCTCAAAAAGTAACTTTACGAGTAAAATAGTAAATAACGGATTGCATTGAATAAATAAACAGAAAATACAGTAATTGGTGTTTACGTTCTACAGTCTATAGTAAAAAAGATCTAAACATTTAGTGATCAAAAATGAAAATAGTCGAGAATAAGGTTTGTTTAAGGATTTTAAAGTAGGTAATGAGACCAAGGTAAATAGGAGGTTGTATGTTAAGTATTAGTAGTATATGAAAGGGGTAGTAGATGTTGCTTCCCTAGTACTTGGAAAAAGTAGTAGGTATAGTGGTAGTAAGAAAAATAATAATAGTGATGGGTAGTGGGGAAGTAGTTTACAGAGCAGAAAAGGTGGGTGGAGGATTATTGTGAGAGTGCTAAAAGAAATCAGCCCGGATTAGGCTTTAGCTAAAGAAGTTAATTGGGATTAGAGCAGGAACAGAGCTAAGATTTAGGTAACTTCAAATAAAACTTAAAAGGGTTATTTGAGAAGTTAGGATTTGCTGTGATTGTTAGGGGTAGGGAGTTCTAGGTTTTAGTCATAGAGTAGAGTAGGAGTATAATCTGTGTCCACCTGATTTTTTTTTTTTTTTTTTTTTGGTTTGTGCAAGGAGGGGTGGTGTTTGTCTCAGGTTGGAGAGGCCTTCTTGGAATGCCTGTGTGGAGTATGGAGTTAAGGACAGGTTGCAGGTTTATGGATTATGTTGTGTGGAGTAATAAGTTGAAGGTCGATGAGGTGATATGGGAACAAAAGCAAGTTGAGAGTTCACAGCTGTGCAATGATAGTGCATTGAGAATTTCAAATTTAGCAATTTTATTGTACCATGGTTGTAGCTTAGCATTTAGTGTGGTATGTATGTTGGTAAGTATAGGGGCACCATATAGAAGTGAATGTAACAGGATTTTGTGTGTTTAAAAAGTGTTTGTGCCTATTAAGCATGATGCATCCCTAGTTTCTTGTGTTTTTTAACATTTTTTGATGTGAAGCTGAAATGTGAAGTATTCATGTACTATTGTAATAGTTTAGTATATGGAACTACGTCAGTTTCTGTATTATTTTGGGAAATAATCTTGAATTAGAGAATGATTTGGAGGTGAGAAGGAGCAGTGTAGATTTTTTTTTGGGGGGGCGGGGCAGGTAGCAGTTGTGCATTAATGAGCCAGGTCATCAAAGGAAGTGAAGGTTTCCTGAGTCATTTATATAATGTACATTGTCTGAGGAAGTCTATAATAGCTGAGTCGTCAGCGTATTCAATTAAGGAGCTTTGAGAGGATGAGAGATGAAGGTTTTTTATACAAATATTAAAAAGGAGGGGACCAAGGACAGTTTCCAGCACTGTACAGATTTAATAGTATATGACATTTATATATTCAGATCCAGAGGGCATAGTATAACCAATCTACTGGCAGACAAGTTTAGCTCAGACCTTTCTCCCTCTTCCCTCCTATATTTCAAGTGCATGTGCCCATATCTTCAACCCGCCCAATATCCCAAGAATATATTCTCAAGGCACTATCCAAGGTCAAGGGCATTACTACTACGGTACTGAAGAATATACTGGACTGCCTACTGGCCATCCAGAAACAGGACTTGTTGGACCCCCAACAGAGGTTGTTCAGTATCCGCCTTGAAACAGGCTTTGTGCCAGATGAATGGAGGAGAACAACAGTCATCCTCTTGCACAAAGATGGGATTTAATTCATTACATCCGAGTGATGCCTCCAGCCGCATCTGCAGTTACCTCCTACTTGCTCTTCTAGGCGTCAAATATTGCTTGTTCATATTTGCCTTAATACTTCCAAAACCATGCTACATACAAGGCGTTTGAATATTTTATCCTGAAGCATACATGATGGCAAACACAGTTGTATTGATATCTGACCTATGTCAATGAGAATTTGTTGGAACTGTAAGGAGATAACTTCATTTTCTAAAGGCTCTAGCCACTCCCACTAGGAGTTAAAGGTACAAACTCAAAAGAGCTCTGCTGGAGGGAATGAGTTAAATGGCCCCATGTAAATGTAGACCCATAAGTTTTGATTGGCCTCATCTGTAAGGCTATGAAAATGATTATGGAATTTAATAAATAAGGAAGGTAATCTACAAACATTTTATCCATGTTAGCTCAGATTTGTCAAGGGCAGATGCTGCCTACTTAACGAGTTGTCCTTTTCAAGGAGGTTAGTGAAGAAATGGATGACAGCAGTGCAGTATATGCCACATTATCTAGACATTGCAAACGCTGTAACATCATGCCACACCCTAGTATCGTAGATAAACTCTCAACTAAATATAGATACGTATGTAACTCCTTGGTAGCTAATTGGCTTACAAATGGAACCCACTAACTTTAGGGTGGTTCTACATCCTCCAGAAGACCTGTCACTAGTGGTGTATACCCCAGGGTTCAGTCCCTGGGACATGTGCTTCTTGGAAGTTGAAGTAAATATCAAGAGTTTATGGCTCACCAAGTTTGCAGGTGACTGTAAAGTTGCTGTCTTCATTAACTCCCCAGAGGACACCAATGATCCTATAAGAAGGCCTTTCCAAAACAAATATCTAGTGTTAAAACCATGGACTAAAATGAAGTGCCAAGAATGTGTAATAGTGTCCTTCAGCAAGCATGACTTCCCTTGTAGCTGTCACATTAACAGTCTCCTGAAAGTTGATCCTGTTGTCAGAAATCTGGGAATGATGTTGGTAAGGAACTGTTCTTTGATTGCCACGTATCCACATCTCTAAAGGAAGTTCTTTAATTTGTGCAACTTCTATCTGAAGATTTCGCATCCATATCAAAAGATGTAATCATTGCACAGTACTCTTATCTCATTAAGCCAGTCGTAGTGTAATGCCTCTTTCAATATTTACATGTCCATATAGTTGCACAGCTGTGAAGACCACAACATTTTCTAACTGAAAAATGTCAAGGGCTTAAATCATACTGTCTCGAAGCTTTTTCCTTGTACATGGTACAAGCTGCTAATAGGTGACTTCTGCTTTGCTTATAGAGCCTTAACATACCATGTTCTTTCTGACCTATTACACATTCACTTGCCCAATGGTAGCGTGAACTGTTGCTCAAGGGATCTAAATCCCTCTTACAACTTAAATAGGACACGTTTCCCATAGAATGCCGCTTCTATGGTGCAGTCTTACACTTCACATAAAGCAAAGTACTACCGTTATTCTCTCGTAATGTAATTTGGATGAATGAGTTAATGGGAAACAGCAAATTCATTACTGTTTGACCACCAGTAACCCTCATGGATAGGGGCACCAAGTAAATGTCCAAACACAAGGACCAAAATATTACTGTGGGAATGTAAGGCTAGGCTTCACAGATCAGTAGTGTATTAGGAACATAAGAACCTGATGTGTGGCAGAGAGTCCTCCATGAGTATGCCTAGATCTCTAACGACAATGTCATTGTTAAACCTTGTGTCATTTCTGTAGATTAACGAGGATTTTTTTTATCAAAGTGAACTAAATACATGTTTTTGTCATTTAGTATGAGGCCATTGTCCATGCACCACTTGTTTGCATAGTCGGCCTGTCCTGAAGTACCTCCCCAACAGTGGGTGGTGAAATAATGTCCCCTAATTTGCAGTCATCAACTAATTTTGATAATCGGAGGCTTGAGATATTGGCTTGTAAGTCAAAGAAATAAATGCCAGATAGAAGTCATCCTAACACTGGGGTTTGAGGCACCTCACTTGTTACATTTTTTCTTGCTGAGATGGCACTTTCAAATTAACGTGTGCTGGCCAACATCCAGTTTCCAGTCCACAGTGTTACATATGGATTGTTTAGGTCCCCCAGTATATTAATGGTGTTTGCATGGAGGATGGTATTAAATACCTTGACTAGGTCCTGATGTGCCGCATATACTGCATAATCACTGTCAGCTGCTTGGGTTACCTTTTTCTAAGAAATTTACAAGGTAAAGAATAGTTCAGTCATTCCTATTTAACCTGTTAAATATTTTAGTACTAGAGAATTACCTTGGAGTGGAGCACACACAGCAGTACATAGTTTTATGTCTAGCAGGATTGCTAAGTGTATTTTGCAGGAGCAATTCACAGAGCATTGTAGTGGTACAGGGCAAAAAAAGGATGTGGCTGGGTGCACCACTGTGATAGTTCTGGGGAAAGCTGCACTCAAAAGTGGCAGTCTGGTGGTGTGACATATGTAAACCCTCCATGTGTGATTCCTCTGAACTTTTACTAGGAGTGGAATAGAATAGTAAAGTGATTCAAAGAAATGCTGTACTGTGCAATTTGTGAAGCAAAGCAGTAAAAGTACATGTCTTTTGAAGGTGTACACCCATTGACATCTTATGGCAGGAGCAGGACTGCAAGTGCTAAATTTGAGAAGCCATGTGTGCATGTATGTGGGGGGGGCATGCTTTAAGCTATGACTGTACGCTTGTGAGTATGGTTGTCTGTAGTGCAGGTTAGTAAGGGTAGCACTAGCACATCTACTTTACTCTGTCATTAGTTCAGTGACATGCTAATGAGCTTTTGCTCATTGTGGGTGGTTCTTGTCTATCACATTTTATTGTTAGTTTCACTGGAGAGCCCTAATAATACTATGTTAGTGCGCTGGTACGATTTCCTTTGAATCCTGTCCATGAGCTTTATTTTTTTATGAATAACAAGATCGGCATATTAGATCGGCATATTTTGTTGGTTTTGGAGAAACTTCCCAAAACATTTCAGGACCATTATTTTAAATTGATAGTCTTCTAAGAAGACAAAATTAGATTAATGGAGTCATATAGTAAGTGAATACATTTAACCAAACTGAGGGCCAGATTACAAGTTGACCTTGTCTGTGCCCAGAAAATTCTGAATGGTTTGAGCTTTGTTGCTATAACTGACTTGGTCATAACTATGGTTTGTATAAAATCAAAATTCTTTTATTGGAAAATGTCTGCAATGCTTAACCTTTGGAAAGAATGAATATTTTTTTGTTACAGTAGACTCCCTCTTATCCGGCCTCTCTTTAACCGGTCATCAAATTTCTGCTGTAGTCCTAACAAAAGACAACAGAAGAGCAAGGCTTCTGCCTTCTCTGGCTAAATAATGACAGACATTTGAGTTTTAGACTTCATATTCATTAGAAAAAATTATACTAACACAAATCCTGCTATTTTAGCTGATTATAACCTATAAATGCTATTTTGTATGCATTTCCTGATTAACCAGCCATTTGTTTATCCAGCCTAAGGTCAGCAAGACCAAATAAGAGGGAGTCTACCATATTCTGTCAAAGACCTTCTATTTTAGTACAAACTTGCCATCTATTTTAGTGTTTAATATGTAGAGTTCTAATGATGCAAATGTTTGGTAGCTTCAGTTTTTAATGACATAGAGTATCAGTAATAAGGAGCTTGTGAGATTCTGAGCTTGTAATGCTTGGGTTTGGCATAATGATTAAGGTGTTTTCCTTACTGACACTTGGTTCAGAGTTTGATTCTCACCTTTGAAGGGAACTTGGCTAGTCTTAAAATGGTCTTCAAGGGCAGCTAGTCTAGTACTAATCTTTAAGTTAGGGGGTTGGGGTTGGCTTAATGGTCACATTTTTTACCTCACAGATCTAAGGTACAGGGTTTGATTCTAATCTCTGATTATTGGTTAGGCTTGTAATAGTCTGTACACCGATAGTTTATAGGTTCATAGGTAAATACTAGGCTAATTTGATGTGTGTTCTCTACTTTTTTAGAAGCTTGATTCATTTCCTTTAACTTTTTTCTTTGTGTCAAGAAAATTAGTAAGCTGTATTATGTCATTGATTTATTTGTAAAGCCACTTTTCAAATAGTTCCAATATTCATACTTGCTGTTACAAGGTTGTGGTTTGTGAGTTGAATTGCTTTATGTAAAATGTTTATAAATCAACAATGTTTTTAAAATCATTTTAATAATAGACAAAATTTTTACATTTAAAATTAAGCAGTTTAAATCTAAATGGTTTATATTGAATGATAAAGTAATCATTTTGGTCTTTGCTGAGACAATGTTTGAAATTCAGAAGAAAGTTTAATAAGGCAAAATGACAAACCCATATGAATTATGTTGCTGATGTTAGGGCCCTGATTTCAATAATAAAAATTCTGTTTGCATGTGTTAACAGAAAGTCTCTCTGAATTTTACTATCTGAGAAAAGCTAATTTTTGCTTGAGTAAACTCAGTAATTTATCCCACATGTTTCAGAGGCACTTTTTTTTCTTGTGTACAGTGACATCAGTAGCACCTTGGGGTCTGCTGTTATGCTGATAGGCTAATTAATGTGGGTGTGTTATCATCCATTTATGTTTAAGAAAACGCACTGTGGATACCAGAATTATTACCTTGAGTTTCATGGTTTGTATATTGGCCTGTTGTCATGTTGCTGCATTTACAACACTGTTACTGACTAAATGTAGATGCTTTGCGTCCAGTGCACTTTATTTAAGCCAGGTGTCCTGTTCAGCCATAGTACTGTGTGTTGATACAGCAGACAGCGTTCACAGCAAACACATGTTATGGCTAGTCGTAACTACACTTGGCACATAAATCAATCTCTGAGAATAGTAGGTGTTTATTGACAGAACCATATGTAATGAAGGCAGATGAATGTTCGACGGTTCTCAGTTGCTTCTTGCCTGAGTTAAATTGAAACATCAGTGAACACAAAATGCAGAGTTAATATATCAGTGGATTATTGGGATGTTCGGTAATATGCATGTTTTGCAGGATGTGATGTCTGTAGCGCTTGCTGTCTCTTCCTTTCTGATGGTGGTAATCTATTGATGCTGTGTGATGCATCTGAATTTTTGTGCGTGTCCGACCAACAATGGTAGGCAAGCTCCCTGACAGTTGAGACATGCCACAACCACCACCAGCTGCTGCTTTTCACCCTCCTGACAGTGTGCCCAAACCATTGAAAAGTCAAGGCTGCTGCTCTGTATCCGTGAGGTTTTGTAATTGATCTGTTAATGAGAAGTTTAGCTTGATTGCAGATGGCCTGGTTGCACAGGCCATCATATCACTAACCATGCAACTATGCACTTGGTTCTGACTGTACAATGTGAGCCATTGATATATATATCAATATATATTTGTATTTGATATCCATGGATGTCAAAAAAATAAATAATTGACTGTTATTTTACATAGACCAGCAGCCACTAATGAGCTCACTTTTGTGAGCGAGTACCCCTTACTGCCTTGTTTGTGTTCTTGGAGTTGATATTTTTAGAAATGTGGGAGGGTTGCCGATGGAATTGTCACTTACAAAAAAAGCACTTAAAATTGGCATAAATTGCTGCCTTTTTTTCTTTCACAATTGTATGCAATTCCATTTGTGGAATTACTGTGAATTTGTCCATACCTTAGACACATTTTATTGGCGAAGCTGTAGCTCTTTTACTAGTAGGAATGTATTGGGACACTGCTGGCATGCAGGTAATCAAAGAAATGTAATAGGTATGTAACAGTCGCAGAGCTCAGGGCAACATTGACTCAGCCATGCATTCCTTCCCTGGAGGAACACATCAAGTAACTCCCACGTTGGACACATTTCCACTGTAATTCTTCACTGACCCTGTGTGGGGCAGCTGTCCTTTTCAGTGTTTTTAGTTGCTGTTGTGTGGAGATGGTGATGGAAGTAATGTAATTCTTGCAGCCAGGCTGTAATGCAAGGCTTCAGACTGTTTGGATGCTGCATGGATGGCTGTGGATACATGTTTTAGATATGGGGTGAATATGTTGAGAGGTGTGCTGCATCATTGAAGGTACATTGGACACACCTCGTCATGCCGAATCTTATTACTGCACTCCACAGCAGTGGTGTTAACTGTTTGCTTCAGAAGTGTAGTTTTGCACCCAGAGCCTATTGGTACACTCCTAGCAGACTTAACAACAGCATGGTGTTTATGGGCGACTACCCAGCAATTATTTGACTTCATCTTGAAGTCTGCTTTAACACTTTTGTATTGCACATTGGACCTCTTCGAATTCTGTCCTGTAATTTGTAACGCAAGGTCATTAATAGGCTTAGGCACCACCCATCTTGAAAACCTGTTAGCCCTCAAGGATATGGAGGATTCTTGTCCACAGAAATTTACAACACATTTCTGTGCATCTCGGGGCAGATTTGTGCTGGGAACAGCAGTAAGAGCAGGAAGTACCAGTTTGTTTTGTTGACTAAAACAATTTGGCGTGAATCGTACTGTGCTGCTTTTGGTAAATCTGCTTTTGTGATGTTTTTCTAATGTCATATTGTCTTTCACATACTGTCTTCATATCATGTATTGGTGTTTCTGATCCATTGATATGTAACATTTCAGTATTTTGACTGAAAATGTTTAAGGAAATAGTTTCCCTGTTACATAGGGAGAAATCCCTTCTATTGAGTCGTTAAATCCCTTCTATTGAGTCGTTAATAACATCCCTCAAATCATCAAGTTTTTATTTGGCTTCATTAGCATTGTGATTGTGCAGAATGATTTTTTTCTGTCACAATAGGTGATAAGTAATAGAAACTTCCCTTTATTGCTGGAGAACATCATTTGAAAGGCATGGAAATGTCACCTTTACACCATTTAAAGCTGAGCACTTTTAGTATGGAAAATAAATTCATGTGTTAAATGGGGACCCTTTGTAGCTTCAGCCATGACCCAGCCCACAAGGGCAAGTGTAAATGTATTGTGTATGGAAAGTTTAGAATTGCCAGTTGACTAGCATTTTTTGGTGGGGGGGCAAAATATCTGGAGAAGGCTTATCAGACAGTGAGGAGATCAAGATTGAACACTAGCTGCTGGATTTGTGAGAAATTGGTGTTGACTACTGAGCCACTGTGTTGTCCTCGGGAATCTAATTGGAAGCATTGTGATGAACTCTACTGTCAGATTCCATGCTTTCTGATGTCCCAGTAATTCGATTTCTGCAAGAACATGGTTCTGAATGTGCAGTTTTGTCATAAAGACTGTAATTCTCATCATTTTTTTTTAGATTTTTAAATTGCAATCTTTCCACTCATTTCTTTCCTGCGAATGTTGTAAATTGGTAGACAACCTATGGGATTTTGTGTTGTAGTACTTTGCATTCTTTTTGTAAACATAGTAAGACTAAAGGAACAGTCCATTTTAATAAACACATTTTGTGCTTGGGCTGCAGAGTCATTCTGTAGAGATAAACTGTGTGAAAATTTCATGCTGTTGTGAATATTAATGCTGATCTGATTTTGTATCTGGCCATCAAGGTTACTAGGCTAATGGCCCCAGGGCCCTTTCAAGCCTTGCCAAGTTCAACCCATGTTCCCAAGGGTGTCTGGTTCAAGCAGACACTAAAATCAGCACCTGTTACCCCTGTCCAAGAGGGACACAGGTGGAACCCCCAGGGTGAATTTCGGTTACCCAATCCAATCATCCAGATTCCGCGTAAATAGGGCCAGCGAGGGGCTTTGCTTAACATGAATAGGAAGTTTATTCCAAAGGTGGAACAACCTTCTGTGAGAAAAATCTGCCTCTCCGGCAAGTTCTGTTGATGTCACGTACCAGGTCAAGGTCCTTTGAGTGAGTGACACATGTGCCATTTGACTTTTGAATGTGCAGCATTTCCATTAAAGCTGGGTCAGAGATTGCTCTATATGCAAAGCACTGGTCACATCTGAGCAGTCTGTACGGCACAGAGTAAACTGACAATGATTTCTGTCTGTCCCCATAAGACCGATCTTGAAGACCGTGAATTTTTTTCTTAAGGAACCTTTGTGGTCTCACCAGTTGCTGCAGGTGTTTGTAAAGGAACATACCAAAGGGAGTGTTGTATTATACTGGCCTGATGAGGGAAGAGTACAGGGGGTTGTAACCTCTTTTTTCTGGAGGCAACGCCCTTACTTGTGAGATGAGCAATATAAGATGCCCTCACCACTGTGGTGACATGGTTATTGAAGTTAAAGTTGCTGTCAACCTGTGTGGGCAGATCTCTCACCACTGACTGTGTGCTAAGGGTATTGCTGTTGATGTGGTAGTTTGCAGGACCGTCACCCTTGCAGAAGGGGATGATGATGTATTATTTTTTTTTTTGTATTAAGTTTAAGACCATAATTTTGGCACCAATCATTAGTCTGCATAAGACCTTCTTGCAAGATGTTGACATCGCTAGGAGTTTGCAGTGATCGCTCCCAGGTTGCAGTCATCATCAAACTTTGTCAACCACAGTCCTTTACTTTTAACCTGTACTTCAGAGAAGTAGATTCCAAAACAGTAGGGGTTCAATAACAGATCCCTGTGGAATACCACTGGTTGCAGGTCTGCTGGAGGAGGTGGAGGAGGTGGAGTCCCCTGTTTTGAATGAATGAGTTCTATCAGTGAGCCAATTTGCAACCCACCTGACAATATATGGGTTGATACCCAGCTGGGTGAGTTTATCAATGATTTCTGAGTGGGGGATTATGTCAAAGGCCATGGCTAAGTCTAGGTAGGCCATATGCACAGATTTGCCCTCGTCTAGGGCTTTGGTGATGTCTTGAAGATGTCCACCAAGTTTAACAGGCATGAGCTCCCCTTGATAAAGCTAAACAGACATGATCTCTCCTTGACAAAGCCACACTTGTTGGGTGTCGAGCATTTGGAGATTTCCTATATCTTTGTTAATAAGGTCCATGATGATTCAATCCATGGCCTTGCAGGTAAGGCTGGTCAGGCTTGGTTCCTGGGGTCCGTGAATGCACCCCCTTTGTGCAAAGGGATGACTGTAGCTGTTTTCCATTCCACTGGGATGAAGCCAGTGAGCCAGTGTTTAGGCTGTGACTGAAAAGTCTGCTCAATGGTGATTCTAATTCCTGTTTTAACCCATGTAGAACACAGCCCAGGATGTTGCCTGGTCTCATAGAGGCTGTGTTTTTGGCCTTGGAGAGGGCATTTTAAGACCTGCCCCATGGAGATGCAAGGCGGGGGGGGGGCAGGTGTTTGGGATACTTTGGTGGCAGCGATAGGGGAGTGAAGTTTTCTTTGAACCTGTCAGCCAGCAGGTTTGCTGTATCTACAGGTTCTATATATGTAGCACCATTAACTACATGTTCGGCGCAAATCTGGGCCCTTACCTTTGAGGTTAAGGATGTAACTAAAGAACATCTTGTTCAGGCTGAATTTCTTCTGGAATTCTTTCAGACATTTTACTGACTACATTTAATCGATGAGGCATTTTAGATTCAAAGGAATCTAGTGCTTTATTTGCCTTGGTCTTAGTCATTTTTATTGCAGTATTCCTTGAAGACTTAATTTACAACACTGTTAGAAATTAGAGGAATGGTCAGTAATGTACTTAACTTTGTTTTCACAATGTACTGAATTCTGTGTACAGTGTCAGCCTTGCCTTTTAGCCTGGTAACTTGAACTTCACCACAAATGCCTGCCAGTTTCTATTAATTCTACTAGTTTTGAGTTAACTTCCCTCATCAAAGATGTAATCCCTTTCAGTGTTTACCTACATTCTGATTGCATAGTAATGCTCGTAATTTGAACTGCTGTTCATCCCTCAAAAATTATAAGATGTCCTTTTCATTTAGATGTCCATTCAAGTAATTTCCTTACTTTTTGTAGTTTAGGTTGTGTAACTGTGCTTTAGTCTGTGTATGTGCAGATTTATCCTTGGACCTCGACTGAAAACAGGAACTGCCCAATTGGTCCTGCCTGATTAATAAAATGTAATTAAGCAAGTAAGGCTGAAAAATGATTGTCCTATTACCATATCCTGGAGCATTTTATTTTTATACAATGACATTGCCAAATGCTTCTTACTGTGTCCTGTATTATTATGTTTAATTTGCCAGATCTAAACTGTACAGCAGTGAGTGAAAATGTGATGCCAATAAAATGGGAAGAAGCAAGGCAAATGGTAGAAATTAATGTAACAATCCTTCAGTGCATTCAGAATGCAGAATGTTTTAAAATTTTGTATGTTTAGAAGGCATTGCATTGCAATTTTCTGTCTTTAACCAGTTTTGCACACACCTGTGTGTGGGATTAGCCGTGGTGCTTAGAAAAGCACTGACTATTGTATTATAGTCCATAAGAAAATTTTGTTGCTACTTTTTTAACTTATTACCAGAAATATATCCTTATATTAAGCGCACGCAGTACCTGAAATGTTGCTTTGCAGTTTTTCACTCCGCGAGCACTGTCTTGCAATTAAGTGTTTTCAAAACCTTTCGCACCATGTTGTCTGTCAGTCATCAGTATTCTCCATGGACATCAACTCATTCATTCCCCATTACCAGGGGTGAAGCTGTACTGTAACTGGCCATTATTCTGACAGCCACAGTGGTGGTTCAGTGTATTTTTGCTTAGTTTCTCAAGATGCACCCCACAAGGCATACAGGGAGTGTATGTAATAGACTGATCTGCAAGAGGCGGTTCCTGCAAAAGGGTGTTCCTTCCAAGAAACCCTGCCCACCCAGAGGCACAGCCAAGGAGCTTCTTAGTACCAGGGAGTTGGCACTGCCAAGTATGCCCCCAAATGCATGTAAACCGCAGCCTGCACATGGGCAAGGTAAACTGGTGAGAGGCCTTCATTCCTTACCTTCACTGGCTGCTCCCGTACCAGGACTTCTAATATAATACAGATCGCCTGGGTTATTCGTAATCTGTCACCTGGACCACAAACCATTCTTGTCAGTTTATTTTCACAAATTTGAAATCTGTCTTGTGTTAAGGACTGTTCCTTCAGGCTAATCCATTTTAACTGAATTGTATTGTTTACTGTAACTGTGGGAGAGGGGAATAGTCTTTTTTTTAATTGAACTGTGTACTGTCCCTTTTCTGTGGGGTTGTGCAGTCTCTGGTCTCTCTTGAATTGGTTGGAATGGAGGAGTGCATGGAAACATGACCCTTTCACAAAAGCTGATTTACTGGGTCATTTTGTTAAAGGATGTCATCCAGGTACTTTATTCTGTAAATGTCTAGTAGGAGATGGCATTTGCATGTCTTAGCATTATTTCTTCTTCCAAGTTAGGTTCACAATCCTTTTATCCTTGCACACAGACAACTCACATGGTGTTTTCTACTCTCTGCTGAATGTGCTGTGCAGCTATTTAGTGATGTCTTCCATCCTTGACTTGGTACTACTCTCACACCATAAGCTAGTTAAACCTGTTTTCCAGTGGTGATGATAATTGTGAAGTCAAAAATCTCATGACAGTAGGATAATGCTTAAACAGTATTGTAGGATAAAGCCATCAAGACTTAACAAAATTCCAGGAACTTTCAAAGAAAAAAAACACTATATAACAACTGCACACCGGATACTAAGCAAGTAATTGTAGCGACCATAAGATCCCTATCTATATATACCATTAAGATGATGGACTTAATTGCATGACAGGTATAGCAAGAACTTAATAGTGATCACCTCCCAAACTGAGTTGGCGTGATAATCCTGGTGTAAATGTGTCTACCGTCTAGTCATCAAGACTAGCCTTAATGGTAACCCAAGTAGTACTTAAATCTTTACTGTTAACTCATATGAAATGTATTGAGTTGGGGGATTTTATTTGCTGGTGTAAATCTTGGCTGCTAGTGTGGGTGTTTGTGGAGCCACTGTTTATATGCAAAAATAAGAGGTCAAAAAGGATTGCATCTTTTTTGGCTGGAAAATGTCACCTTAGGGCAGCTAGTAACTCTAATATCTTCCAGTGCTCTACCAAGTTCTTATTTACACTCATTGTATATTATGTACACTTGTATTTTCAACCAAAAGGGGGGAATATCTTCTTATTGTGTACTAACGGCTGTATAGTCTACAATCTGTATGCTCCTACTCTGTAATGTCTCTTTTGTAAAATTTTCTTCTCTCTGTAAACTTATGGACTTTTTCTCCCAGGACTCCGCTGAAATTGTTGTCTAGTCGGACTATCCTGGCAAACAAATGTTAAATAAATAATAAAATAAACTCTCTTTTTGAGAAGTGAAGTCCTTTAATTTTCTTATTTATTGACATTTGTTAACCGGGTTGGTCCAGCTGGGCCATTGGCCTGTTTTCAGTGGAGACCCGAGGAAAAAAGCTCTAGTTACCAAACAATTAAGGATTACATAGGTAACAAAAATAGAAAGTAGCATAACCAAGTTCACTCCAAAACATATTAGTACACAAGTTTGATAGTAATCAAACATATTTAGATTATCTTAAGAAAATAATCACCAAGAAATAAATAAAAAAAAATTTTTTTTGATATATGTACAAATAAGTTATTTTCTTATTTGGAAAACTTTGGAATATTTACATTCAAGTGATATGCATGGATTTGTGCAAACTAGAGGAGCACTGTATTCGATGATGGGTACGATAAGTGGGGAATGCAGTAGTAGGATGACTTCTTTGGATCTTGAAGCTCTAGTGGAAATTAACTAGGCTAAACTGAATGACTTTCTCACTGTTTTGGAGATGTGAAGATTGAATGAGACAGAAATGTTCACATAGGTACCAGGTCAGTTGTGACAATGGCTGTCTGAAGAGGATATACTTATTTGAGGGAGAAGCAGCTTTTGTCAAGCATCATTACTCTGCACTCGCATACAGATGGGACAGGTTTTGGGAAACTAGGTGTGTGCATACTCCAGCCCTAACTGAAGCTGTTTAGTGTCTGTAAATGAGCAAGTAAGCAGGTTAGGTTGCATTCACCAGCAGACTTGGTCAACCATGTTCCTTGGGCATCGTCTTGTATGTCTGCAGACCAAGTGCATAACAGAGTATGCCAGGCGCTGAACCGTTTGGCTCCCCACTAGCTGCAATTTTATGTTCCTCGAAATTTCCATAAACTTTCTCAACAGGGTGTCTGTGAGATAGTCACTAGGTTACAATCCAGTGGACAGTGTAGTAGTTCACATTATGTCTAGTTATTCAGTAATGTCAGTGGGGGGGATTGTGCTTAAACAGCTTGGCCAGGTTGATATATGCAGCATATACAGAGTGACCTTTGTCTGAAGTCTCTCTAACCTTTTCACACACAGCTTGCAAGGTTCAGCAGACACGACCTGATCTTCACAAGTAACTGCAATATGTTCCCCATTGTACAGAGCCCAATGAAGGCTGTCCCACAAGCGTAGAGGTAGGTGATACTTCACAAGGTCAAGTAGACTCTTCAGTCCAGAAGTAACCAACACCAATTTTATTAACAATAAAATGCAGTGGTTCCATTAAGCACTTTCATTTCCAAAAATACGGAAACTTCCTCAGAATAACACTGCCATTAAAACAACTCGTATATATACACCATCAGTTAATTAATAAATTAGTTAATTAGAACCAAGTTAGGAACCAAAATTTAAAGGTACATGGTTAAACTTTTTTTATGTCTTTCAGTTTTTCATGTTTAATAAATTAATGTTTAATTAAAAAACATAAGTTCCATGTAAATAGAACACACGTAGTAAACTCATATAAAAGCATGTAAAAAAACATGTGTAAAACCATGTCTGTGCAAAAAGGTAAACATTCAGCTTGTGCCCACTGTAGTATAAATGTGTAATATATATGTATAATATATAATGTGAAATAATAGTAATAATAACATATCCTGTTGTTGTAGTGGTATGTATATTAAGGTTACATAAATTCACAGTAAAAAGAGAAAAGCCTTAGTGTAACAATCATTTCTTGTAATTGTACATTTTCCATTTAATTTTGTTTGCTTTTAGCTTTAAAGTCATGGTCATTCAAACCGGGGGGTATATTGGAGTCCAGCCTTAGTTGCCAAATAAGTTCCCTGTAACTAACCTGTAACTAACCTGGTTTTCCCAATCTCCCCCCCGTTATTTTTATGTACCTTTTCTAAAACCCAGAACTTGAAATTGGCCTCCTTACAAATTGTTGTGTGGCGAAAAAGAGCGTTGGTGTCCTTTTTCTTGTTGACATCATACATATGTTCATAAATCCTTTGGCGTAAGTGTCTTTCTGTCTTGCCCACATAAGACCAACATGAAGAACAGTAAACCAAATATATTACTCCATTGGTGTAAAAGTACAATATTGTTTCCCTTTTATGGTAAGTGGAATAGTGGGTAATGTTAAATCTATGTTGGCTATGAATTTACACGGTGGGCATCTTCCACATCGGAAGGTACCTTTTTTCGTAGTATCCATATCATACTTATTCCTTTCAAAAATAGTTTTTAAATTAGGTCCCCTTCTAAAGCTGTAGCAGAGATGTTTGTCAAATATCCCCAAAGGTTTGGGCATACTTTTGAAAATGTCCCATGTTTTATTAATGGCTTTTTTTATTATGTTAGTATTAGAGTTATATGTCGTAATAAGAAATGGTGTATCCAAAGCCATATTTGGAACAATGTTGTTGTCAGAGTTTGTGTGTTCATCTAACAAGTTATTGTCGCAAGTCCTTGTTTCAGCATTAAGTAGGGGAATATATTTAGTACCCCATCCCATAGCAGCCTCTTGTTTTAAGGGAAGTATAATGGATTCGGGGTAGCCTCTCTCCAAGAATAATTTCTGTATGTAGTCTAATTCTTTAACCAGATCACTATAATTGGTTGTCATCCGGGCCACCCTAACCATCTGTCCCTTAACAATATTTTTCTTCTGTAATGGCGGGTGGTTACTAGAATAATAAAGAGTTCGAGAAACATGTTTTTCTGTATACATTGGATACAAATGTTTCTCTAATGTAGTCCTTCCTAATAGTTAAATCCAAAAAGTGTATTTGATCCGAATTAAATTCATATGTAAATTGCAAAAAAGAAGTGGAGCTATTAAAATAATCTAAAGCTTTAAGGGCCTCGTGTGTACCATTCCACACTATCAATATATTGTCCAAATAGCGGTAATATTGAACTATGTTGGCCCGAAAAGTAGAATTGAAAACAAAATGTTCCCAAAATAACATAACAATGTTGGCAAAAATGGGGGCACAGGCTGCCCCCATTGCCACACCGTCTAGCTGTTTGTAAATGTCATCTTGGAAATAGATAAAATTGTTTTTCAAAACCAATTCTATATTTTCTAGTATCAATCTGAACTCATTATTGGTCAAAAATTTAAATTCAATTAACATGTATTCAAACCATTCCAGTCCAATGTCGTGTGGAATCACAGAAAAAAGGTCTTTCACATCAGTGGTCATGAACGAGTAGTCAGGTTGAAAGGACAGTTGGTTTAATTTCTTTAAGTCCCAAGAATCAATTAAAATATGTGTGTAAAGTTTGTAGAAGGGTTTTAACTTTGTATCTATATAAATAGCTAGTGGTTGTGTTTTATACCCCTCAGAGGTCACAATAGGTCTCATTGAGGGATCTTCTATATTTTTGTGGATCTTGGGAATGCCAAACATAGTCGATAGAAATGGTTTGTCTACCTTGAAAAATTTGTAAAGTTTTTCGTCAATTAAACCCTGGGTAAAGTTGTCTTCTATAATCATATCGATCTTGTAGTAAGCAATGTTAAGTTCATTTCTGGAAACAATAGTATATCTACCATGCCCATTTAGAATTTCCATCATTTTTGTTGTATATAACCAGTTATTCATTAGTACAACCCATCCCCCTTTGTCAGGTTTCATGATCCTGATGTCAGAATGTTTGTTTAATTTCTTCCAAAACCAATTTTTCTTCTATAGTAAGATTTGGTTTAACAAAGGTATGTGTATTGTGAATCAAGGTGTTCACCTCGTTAATAACCACATTTTCAAAATTACTAATGTCACTCTGTAGGGGGGGGGGGTTGTATATACTTCTCCTTGATAAAACATCTGAGTATCTATTTGTGGTAGTCTCATTGTTACCATCAGAAACACTTTTTAAACTAGCCAAAAATTCTAAATTTAGTTTTCTGGTAAACAATTTAATGTCCAAAATTAATTCTGCCATATCTAATTTTCTAGTTGGCACAAACGTAAATCCCTTTTTAAATAGAGAAAAATGCCTATCTGCAACATCCATATCAGTATAATTGTATATAAAAAAAATTCACTATCAGATTGTCTAACCATAATGCTGTTTTTACGACATTCTGCAATGGAGTAGAATTATTAAATTCTTCATTGTTGTCAGTTAGGTTAAACAAAATGTCTGAAGACGTTGGACTTGTATTTGTACAAATGTTAGGTGGAATGTACAATATCCTACCATCTAAACCCACAAGATGTTCGTTAGCTAGAAGAGTCTCATTAACTAAAAAATTATTGTTGTGTTTAATGAGGGCCAGCTCATTGTTGTTGATAGTATTTTCAGGGGTACCATTGCTGTTAGTGATGATATTGTTAGTAACGGTATGTTCCCTTCCTATCTCAGGGCATATTGGTTGGAGACCTGTGCATATGTTGGATGTGGATGTAATTTCCGTATTCTCTCGGACCTTCTTGGCCCCTCTAGTTCTAAAGGGACATCCGTCCCGTTATCTGTGTTCCCCCTGTGGTAGTTGTCCATTACTGTATTTGTGTCGTCACTTGTCCTAAACTCTTCGTCCCACTGTTCTGGCTGGTGGTGTCTATTGTTGTGGTAATATTGATGTTGGTGTACATGTAGGGGCTTTTTTCTAGAATGTCCATAGGGGAGTCCCTTGTAATTACTAGTAGTATAGTTTCCTATAGGGTAGGCCTGCTGGTGTTCATAAGCCCAGTTGTCCCTTTCCAGTTTACCCATTTTCCTTTTGTGGTTTTTGGCTATAGCGTTATCAACATCATTCAGCACTCTAAAATAATTTTGTTTGTATTCTCTAATAGTAAATAACAAATCATTGCTAATTTCTTTATTAAGGCTATCAATCTTACTACTCAGCTCAACAATCTGTGAATTGTTATTGTTAATCATGGCCTTAATCAATGCTAAGCCACAGTTGTTAAGAATATCCACAACATCATTGTAAAATACAGAACCCAAAACAGTGCCGTTTGGGAATTTATTTAGTCTGAGTCCTTTAGGGGGACATGTTTTCTCTTGTCAGAAACAAGTTATCTAAATTTAAGTTTTTGTGTTTAAGCATTAATTTCTTTAGCAGCTTACATTTGTCAGAGTATGAAGTGTCCTGTGACTGCTGCCTCTGTCCCTCGTTACGCTGCTCCACAGACCCAAAACTCTTGTTTAGCCAGTCCGAAATATTGAAATTGGCATATTTGTCAAACAAAAAATCATTTGTATTAGGTCCCATCCTGTTGTGTTCGCCAGACCTCTGTTCAGCGTTAGGCGAATTAAGAACTCCTATATTTCCTCCATTGTTGTGGTTGTGTGTGCTAGCATTGCTGCGTTGGCTATGCGTAGGTTGTGCGCACGGAATAGAGTCCTCCGTGCACTGAGTGCTAGCTTCCGGTTTTGTGAAGGCTTGCAGGAGCCTAGTCAGTTAACCTATTAAGGATTGTTCGTTCCTCTGCTGTGAAGCTCCTCGGGTGTCCTGTACTTCCATCGAAAACGTCACTAGTAACCACAAAACATGATGAAAAACGGAGAAACGAAAAAAGGCCAACCAATAACTGCAATATGTTCCTCGATCTTCACAAACCCAAACTGATACAGCTATATATCATTCAAGTTGCCAATGTCCGCAATGAGTTTTCTTGCTCAACATTCCATGGCTTTGCTAACTAAACTGGTGGGCCTACAATTACCTGGATATGTAGAGGGCCACCTTTGTGTAGAGGACTTGAAGTGGCTGTTCTCCATGCAGAAACACTGTGGATAAGCTGAGATTGAACAGTATAAATAGAGGCCTGGGTACTGCATACTTGACACTGATGAGAATGCACACCGTTTCAGAGAAGCATTATTTTTAACCTTTTGACCAAAGTGTTTTACTAGCTCTGAACTGTAACTTATGGCAGATCTTTAAAGGCTGGTTCTAATCTTGCAAAACCCTGCATCCTTTAGGTGTAGTTCTATTCTCAGACTACATCACTCATTCTTCACTAATTTCTCAGATCTTCAGTTTAAGTAGTGCCCCTTCATTTTTAGTTCACTACTTGTTGTCAGACAAATATTTATTTATTTTACATTTTTTAACTGGGAAATTATGACTGGACCAGGTCCATTTTCAGCGGAGGCCCGGTGAGAAGAGCTCCAACATCAAGTTATACAAATAGTACATCCAGCATAATACACAAAACAGGTTACATTATGTATGCTGAGCATAGTAATATAACAAGAATTAATAAAAAACACTCCAGGTAAAAGAAGATATAGGACATGGGTAAAAAAACAAAGTATATCAAGTAAGATTCTACAGTTAAAAGGACTAAACTGTTGATACTGTGACCTTAGTCTGTGTTTGGTAATAAAACCTAGAACTTTTAATGTACTCATTCACGTGGGTTTCCTCTGGGTGCTCCAGTTTCCCCCCACATTCCAAAGACGTGTCTGGAGCATTTCTCCCCAGGCCTCCGCTGAAAATAGGCTTTGTCCCAGTTGGACTGTCCCGGTAGACAAACATTAAATAAAATAAATAAATAATTGCATGCTGTGAAAATGGACATCCAGATGTTTGTGGCATACGTGGTTATCAAAATGTAATGAATACATTTTTATTTGCCCTTTCAGTGTGTGCCATGTATACAACTGCTTCCTTTGAGTATGTCTTTTTTTCTAATATGGCCATGTAAATGTACACCCATTCTGTGGAACTTAAGAATATTTTTTGAACCTTTCATGTTGACATGCACACAGCTGCCCCTTTAAAAGTGATGTGCATTTCTGTCCCACCCCTTCTATGTATACAATGTACATTTCAGACCATTTAGTGTCCTTTGTTCTGTTCTTCACTTCATGTAAAGCTCTTAGGCATAATGCGTACAGTCATTTCTTGTTACTGACATGTGCATTACTCCTTGCTGCCCTCTTTCTGGCTATGTTGGCACTTGTGTATCTTCCCATGCTTACATTAGCATCTTCCAGGTCAGTGTATGCTCTGCATGTTCCTGTGTCTTGTTCATGTGAGTTGAGAATATTTCTGAATTCACCCCCACCCCAGGTTTAATAGAGTAGACCTAAACAATCACTGTTTTCAGTTGACCTTTTCAGTACTTATAGAAACTCCCGCTTTTGTCATAGACAATTGTTCAGACTTATTTTTATGAACTTTGTGCTTTGTCACATTTTCTTTTTATTTAAAATACTTAGATATATAGAGTGTTTTGTTTCTTAGTGCTGTAGCAGTAAATAATTGAAAGCAAATAGTCAAAGATTTTGCAGACAAGTCTGGGTGGCGTTTGAAAGACATGCATGAATGGGCGTGCCTTTGTTGAAGGTTGAGCGTCGGGCTGGCACCTCGGCACCATAAAAAAAAAATCTACTGCCAATCATAAGCGGACCGGAGTTCTGCTGTGGTGACCCCTAACTGGGAAAAGCCAAAAGAAGAACAATTGTTGCTTAATTCTGTGTACCATATCAGTATGTTTCTGTAAACGTCCTATCTTACATCAGTACTGTGTCCGTATATTTTTGTAGTGCTGCATTTTCTGTAAAGATTGAATGAAACTTTTAGCTGTTCTCCGCATTTCCTGTTGTCATTTTCCTTGTTTAATCATCTATGTATGGTTTACATAATTTGCTTCTCAGCAAGGATGTGTATCTTCTTGCTTTACTCAACTTGTGTACCTTGGGTATAAAATTAATTTTCTCAGTGATAAATACTTACTGAAGCCTGGATACTTCAGTTTACTCCATGTATGTTACTGCTCTGCTTTATTGCCTGTTTGGTATTGTGAAGGTCAGGTCCTGTCTGCTGAACCCAGAAAATTATCTGTGGAAAGGTTACAGTGACTATGGACAAAGGTCACTGTATATGTGGTTGTATCAACCTGGCCATGGTGTTTAGCAAACTCCTCCACACTGACATCACCGAAATTGAACATATGGTCTTGTGCCTTTTTTCTTTTTGCGTCTATAACTTAGTAGTGCACTGAACAAGTAAATGTCCTTGCATTACAAAGAGCTGTAATCTGGTTTCTGTTCATAGCCAGTTTGTTACTGGAAATAAGTGTCAAGGTTCACCTTTCCAGCTTCACTTTGCTCTGCTCTTGAGGTGAAATTTAAAATATGATCTGTGTGTCTGCAGTATCCCCCTCTCCATTTGGCTATATGAGTGTGTGCGTGTGTATATATAGAGTGTTTTTTATATATATATAGTCCATGTTAGAATGTTGAGTGTTCATAACCTTGTTTATAACGACAAATCCAGAAGATCAAAAAGGCACATCGAAGTGCTGTAACGCTGAAATTGAAAAGGTGGAACTGTGCAGATGAGCGAGTTTGAGATATCTAGGCACAGCTGGATTTGGGGTTTTCCCACTGCCAGCTGCAGTGAGATTTTGCAGTTGGAATGTGTGTGTGTGTGTGTGTGTGTGTGTGTGTGTGTGTGTGTGTGTGTGTGTGTGTGTGTAATAAATATATATAAATATATATATATATATATATATATATATATATATATATAATTAAGGGAGGGTGTGGGGGGTGAAGCCCCCCACGTTTTGCAACTA
>NC_056747.1:95114208-95116708 GCF_019279795.1 Protopterus annectens
AAATACTGCAAGTCCTACTACAGTTCCACATGTTCAGACTACTGATCCTTGTTTGATAAATGCTGCATGTCCTACTACAGTTCCGCTTGTTCAGGCTACTGTTTCCAGTTTAATTAATAGTCCAGGTTTAGTTAGGCAGCCTGTTGCTTGCACTATCACCTCAGCCTCATTTACTAATGTTACTTCTCCGTTACTCATTAATAATATTACCACTGATTTCATTGACCAGGGAGTGGCAAAGGATAATGTATTACCCCATTCTTCTCACCTCCATGATGCCCACACCACACATTCAACATGTCCAATTTCAGTGCGTGGACCTGTGGCTGTTACTAACCCTGTTCATCCCCCTCAAAAACCTAGTCATCCCTTATTAGGTTCTTTCCACTGTTCTCAAATTCCTAGCACCAGTAAGGAGCCTTTTGTTAATGTCAAATCTCGGAGTGCTGATGTTTCCCTTAATACAGTTATTACCACTCCGATCTCACACGGAGCATCTCCTGAGTATATTACTCTGTCCCCCTGCTCTTCCCACTCTCATCCTCTTGGAGCTCCTCATGGGAATGTTTCTTTGCCTCCCTGCCCTTCCCTCTCTCTTCCACGTCCTGACAATATCCAGGTTTCTTGTGTTGCCTCTTCTGTTGTCTCTTCTTGTCCCACTGCTACCCACTCTGTTGCTACCCCCTCTGTTGCTCCCCTTATTTCACATGCACATTCATCTCCTCAGTCTGAATTTATTCTTGCCACAGATGATCTTCTTGCATGCCTTTCTTCTAACCAAGATGTTAATCCTTTTTTGAGGGATCTGGGTTCCACTGCTGCTAACTCTATATCCCACAGAGCTGAACAGGAAGGTATTAGAGATTTGAAATCTTCCCTTTTTCATTTGGAGAGGTTGATCACGTCATTCAAAAATGTTCAAATGGACATTTACTATCTCACTTGTTGCCAACAACACAAAATTGTGCCTTTTGGCTTACGCATTATTAAGTTTCCAAATAATGTTAACAGCAATTCTGCTTTATATAAGGACCTTGTTTCCCTATATAACAACACAGGCTTGATTTCCCTAGGCCTGATTATTAAACACAAGGAGGAGCTTATGTCTACCCTTGATTCTGAAATCCATTCCTTGCATGCAAAAGTCTTGGCTCACCCTCAATTTCAACATCTTCTTCATGTTTACAATGGTATTCATCCTCGAGTTAACAGACATGTTGCTACTATTGTCCACCGCAAGAAACAAAAACTTCAAAGAGATTTCTCTCAATACCAAAATAATAGGGCTTATCCCCTCAGAGCAGACTTCCCACATAGGTTTAGTTACAAAAGCAGAGTGCAATTCCCTCCTTCTAACTCCTCCTTACCCCCTACCTCCTCCTCCAGATTCTCTTCTAATTCTTTCCCTCCCTCCTCTGTTCCAGCGACCCTTGGTCCTGTTGACCGTTCTCTTGCTCCTTCACGAGCCCCTTCCTTTCTTTCTTCTCCGCCTTTTCCACACCCTCATCCTATTTCCCTTGTTTCTTCCTGTCCTCCTTCTGACCCTTCTTTTCCAGCCTCTATGTCTTCCACCCATCATCCCTCTTCTCGTGCCTTCTGGTCCTCCTGTAAGTTCTTTCCTTTCTCCTCCTCCTTCCCTCATCCTGCCCCTCGTCCTCTTCTCCCTTCTCGCTCCTCCTCCTCTCTTCCTCATTTCCTCCCTCCTTCCTCTTCTGCCCCCCGCTCTCGCGATTCCTCCCTTCCACCCTTCTCTACCTCAGGTTCCCTCATTCCTGCTCCTGTTCTCTCTGGCCCCAATGCTTCTCCCATTTCTCTTCCCTCTTCTTCTTTCCACTCTTCTCCTTCTTCCATTCCTCTTGTTTCTTCTGTCCCTCTCCTTAGAACCCCATCCCTTTCTGCCCCCCATACTCCTTCCTTTCCCCTTCCTACTCCTTCTCCCTGTTCTTCTTCCTCTGTTCCCTTGCTTCCCCCCTTAGTCTCCCCTTCCATCCCTGCTGTCCATTCCTCCTCTGTTTCCCCTTCTATTCCCCCTTTGTCCTCCTCTTCTTTTAGCTGCCCCCTTGACTCCAGGTCCTCTCTCCCTTTGAGGTCCCCTGAGGATTCTTGTTTTTTAATCCCGAAACCTCAGAGACTTCTTTCTTCAAAAAAACTTTCAAAAGATCTAGGTCCTTCTCACTCCTACGTCACCAGAGCCAGTCTCCAGAGAGAAAGAGATTTATTATTTCAGCAGACCCACCCAGCTCCCCTCCTAGGTCAGAACGAAATGGTCTTCAACCGTCCTTCTCGGGGCAGGGGATTACAAAGAGGTCGTCCAAGGAGGCATTACCCGTGACTTGCTTTCCACAGGAACCTTCAGATATTTCCTCTGAAGTTTTCAACTTGACTCAAAGATCCTTTTCTCGGGACGTTATCCAAGTCTTGAAAAAGGGTTTCACATTCATTCCTTCACAAAGAGCTGATTTGTCCTCTTTGTTGCTTGATTTAAGACTTTTCTCCAGAA
>NC_056747.1:95434208-95506708 GCF_019279795.1 Protopterus annectens
ATGGTATGATTTTACACAATTGTACTTTCAAGACCATTGAGAATACCCCATCAGTGCAAGGTTTCAACTCCCTGTGGCATGTTTAGACCAACTGCAGAAGACGAAGGCACTAAAGGCAGTGTTGTTTCAATATCTGAAAAAAAATAAATAAAACAATTTATCTCCAGACTAGTTAGACAAGACATCAATCTGGAATTCCTCTGTGTCCAACTTAAAGACCATTTATCACATCATGGCTAACTATAGGTCCCCTCTGCCCATAACTCCTACCTAACTAGTATGGAGTCCCTATGCATTAAGCCAAATACCATTCTCTTAGGGGACTTCAATTACCCATCCATTAACTGGGAGACATATACATCCTCTAACACGTATGTCCAGAGATTTATGGACTTAATCAGTACTAACTCTCTGGACCAGTTAGCCTGCACACCAACCAGGGGTGATGAAATCCTGAACTTGGTCTTCACCAATATGGGACAGCTGTACTCTCTATCAGTTGCAATTCCCTTATTGATCCAGTCAGACCACAAATCAGTTACATTCACCTTAGGACTGAAGCCATAAACATCATCCAATACCTTGAAATTCAGAGAGTATTCCAAGGCTAATCTACGGAGACTGAATGATGATCTGACTAAATGTAATACCCCTTTGCAACTTGATGACCTCACTGCTTATGCAGAACACTTTACCTACAAATTCTATGCACATGGGAATAGCTGCATGGATGCATCTGTCCCCTACCAAAGTAAATACAACGCCAAAGTTGGAAATATTAACAGGCTGTACAACAACAGACAAAATCTCATTGCAAGTACAAATAAATGTAATTCTTATGATGTAAAAAGATGCTAAACTTAACTAGGAACTCTAGACCCTGATAAAATCAACCAAAGGCAGATATGAGGTAAAAATAGCCATCCAGGCAAAGGACAACCACAAAGCATTCTTTAATGATGTAAATAATTTTGAAAACAATGTCTAGCACTGCACACAGCTAACAGTAAATGAAATTGCATGTTCAGATCCAGAGGACAGAGCCAGTATAGTAGTGGATACATTTAGCTGTAGCTTTAACCCCTCCCCTGATCTCATACCCAGCATTTGCACCCCTACTTCAAATCTTCCATGGACAAGGACTCAAGGCACTATCCAAGGCCAACAACACTGCTTCTGTGGGGTTAGATAACATGCTAGGCTACTTATTGGACAGCCTGAAACAGGACCTGTCATAGCCACTACATAGGCTATTCAATGCCAGCCTCCAGTTTTTGTGCCAGACAAATGGAGGACAACAACAACTGTCATTCCCTTGGGCAAAGGTAGGGTGTCAATGGACCCATGAAATTATAGACCTATATGTCTAACCAGCCTCATCTCTAAGGCTATGGAAAGGATCATTATGTTATTAACAAATAAGGAATTAGGTAACCTACAAACTGTCAGGCCATGTCAGTTTGGTTTGTCAAGGACAGATTCTGCCTGCTTAACTTGGTTGACTTCTTCAAGAAGGTTATTGAAGCAACAGATGAGGGAAATCAGTACACACCCCATATGTAGACCTTGCAGAGGCATTCAACACCATCCCGCACTCAGAAATCATAGATAAACTATCCCAGCTAAATGTTAAAACCTATGTAATTCTCTGGATAGCAAACTGGGTCACGAATAGGACACAGGAAATTTGGGTGGGCTGTTTTTATCTCCTCCAAAAGACCTGTCACTAGTGGTGTACCCTAGGGTTCAGTCCTTGGACCACTCCTCCAAGGAATTCCCTTCTTGGAGGTCAAAGCTATTGTTAAGCATTTATGGCTGATCAAGTTTGCAGATGGCTGTAAATTTGGTGCCATCATAAACTCCCCAGAAGACACCAAGATCCTCCAATAGGACCTTTTTCAAACCAATAATGATCATCAAAGCCATGAAATAAAACTAAATGCCAAGAAATGTCTAATTGAATCCTTTTGCAAGCAAGACATCCCTTGTAGCTATCACAATGACACCACCACCCTAAAAATTGATCCAGTAGTTAGGGCCCTAGGAACTTTGGAACCTGTGTAGACAATGAACTGTTCTTTGATTATCATGTATCCACTATTGTAAGAAAGTTAGTTTTTATTTCACAACTTATTACTAAGGGTATGGCATTCAGGTCTAAGTATGTGATCATCCCACTGCATTCTGCAACTATATGGCTAGACATCGAGTATATGTCCCCCTTTGTTATACCCCTGACTAAACATCTAACACAGTTTGAACACTCACAACGCTGTCTTATTAAATTGTAAAAATTATGCAGACCATACAAAAGCATTGTCCATCTTCTCAGTGTCATTCAGATTACTGAGAGGCAGTCTCTGCCACAAATACAAAACATCAACAGAACTACTGCACATTCACAAGTCCACTGGGGGCATAAATACCTGCTTAAGGCATCTCAGTCTCTTTTGCAACATAAATAGAACATGTTGGGAGTGATAGATATGCTTCACAGAGAATGCCAGTTCTTTGGAATCACTTTCCTCTATATATAAAGCAAAGTACTTCTCTTACACTATTCTGGATGAATGGATGGGTAACCACATATTCACCCCCTGGTTTCGTACCCTTTTACATCATTTATATCAGATAATGTGTAATATGTTCTGCCTGCCCCTGGGTCATTCGTACTTAACATATAAGGGCTAACAATTTCATGGGAATGTGTGAATAGACTTCTAAAGATCCTCACGAATCAATAGCCTAGTAAGTACTTAGAACAAAAAGTGTACACAGGATTACCCCAGCAACGTTACGACCCAGCCAATTATTGAAATGGGGAGGAAAAGGAGAGATTGGAAAGGGGGAATATTGAAAGCAGAAGAAAACACACAAGGGTAAACATAAACTATGACAGGTTGGGAGACGGCAGTCTTCCATTTTCAATATAGAAAGAAAGAGGATTGTGTGGTATGTAAAGAGGAATGGTTGGAGAGGGGGTAGAGGGGAGAAGTGAAGACAAACATCAAATAAAGACATAGGCAGCAGTGCTATATACAGAAATGGTGGGGAGGATGACAGTAGATGAACACAGACTCACAGAGGGTGTAGAGCTGATAATGGGGATGGAAGGACAGTGAATAAGTTATGAGGAATGAGACCATAAAGAGGGAAACACCTGGAAGGGTATAGGGTAATGACTATGCTGAGAGGCAACACTCAACTATCAGTCACATCCTTAACTAATGTCACAAGCATGCTGCACTTCTGGGACCTGATGGTCAAGGCCTGTCAGTAATAATACTTGACAATTCTGGCTAGGAGGAACTCCATGGTGTCAGTGTATGTCATATGACACCAACCTCCTCAACTTATGTCAGGAGATTATGGGAGATCCCCCAGAACACTGTCAGAAGAGAAGCCTACATCCCATTCCTGAGAGATGTCCACAGCAGCCACCTGCAGTCCTTCCATGTCAATTTCAGCAAGGTGGCCTCTGTCCTCCTCCTGTAGGGCAGATGACAGACCTGGTGACCACTGGTTACAAAATAAAAGTGGAACTGGCTGGTTTTTGCTGAAGTGACTGCCACCACTTCATATTCTCCAGCATGACTGGTCCAGAAGGAGGATGAGAAAAAGAGAATACATTTGTACTTATATATTATAGAGATACAATGGCAACTACACAGTGGAGTGCCACACCCTGCTGCCAGGAGAGTTGCTGAAACCTTTTGAGAGTTCCTGCTGTGTTCTCTTGCTCCTTGGACATTGTAAAAGCAAACATGCACACCTCAGTACAGAAGTACACAAGGTAACAACAGGAGAAGAAAAAAATACTTTCAATACAAGTCCACCTCTCTCTAACTTCCACTTCCCACTGCTGAAGCAGGTAAGGGTGACACCACTACAGGTCACTTTACTAATGCCAGCACTGTTATGACAGGTGATGCCAGTGGCATCACTCACCATCTTGAGAAGCTCATGGCAAGAATTCACCTTGCCTAGGGGCCATTATACTGTCCCAGTGGGTGCAGAGAGAAATTCCTGAGCAAGAAAAATTAATCTATCTTGCTCTCTGTGCATACCATGCAGAAGCCCCGCAGCCGCAGTTCACAGCACCTGAAGAAGCTATGGCCTTGACACAGTTTCACTTGATGGGCAAGAAGGTAACCATATGCACATGGATGGGGATTCAGACATCACTTAACATACAGTATAATCCAACAACGGGGCACTAATAAACCTTGATGGTGCAGTACCACACAGACACAGATCCACACAGACAATGTGCATGAGCATACTGGTCACATTCTTCTCTGTATCTGTACCAGCATGACTAGTGCTATCTTGGCTAAGTACATTGTGTTAAGGATGAGCTTCAGAGACAGTAGCGCTTAAGAGCCTCATTAGTGTAACTGCTGTGCTATGAAGCCTTTAGTAGCTTAATATAAAGCAGCTGTACCATTCTGTGTGAGAATGCCTATAGACAGAATAAACCTCTGGAGTACAAGATTTTACACAGTAGTTCACTGGAAGTGGCTATACAAACACTGAAGGCAGAAAACCTGACTTGTAATCTACCCCAGCAGTGTAATCCACACCTATGTTACATGGGGCCTTGAGGGAAGCAGTGGATAGAAAAGTTCACCAACCAGGAGACAGAAGTTTTACTTCAGGCTCTTTATATGCACAACATGGGCATCGTGGACAAAGGTGCCACAGACAAGGTGCTTCAGGACTAAGTGTTGCAGTGAGTGTGGAAGGATGTGTATGATGCGGATGTCCATAATAGGTCTGTGTAACAGGTGTAGTGAAGGATATCCAATGTGATATTCCATGGAAAGGATGAGGCATGGGACATTGCAAAGGGCACGCCCACCACAGGGGGAGGCCACCAATATAAAAGCAGCTCACAGACATGGGCAGTTACTTACTATCCCTGTCTAGAGAGGAGGAGCAGACCCTTATACCCCAGGAGGAGCGGTCTGAATGTGGGAAAATGGGCTCTCAACAACCACCAGACTGTCAGTATAGTGTAGAGGCATAGCTAGGGTGGGGCAAAAAGGGCAGAAACCCTTGGGTGCAAGGTTTCAAGGAGCATGACTGGCAGTACTGGCAATCAGAAATGAATGCTGATACTGTGCTTGTGGCCAGGGCTGAAGCACTCCTTGGTATTCAGCTGTAGCAGGTCACTTATTACATTTGTAGCAAGCAATTTGCCACATTAATTTATTTCTTGCTTCTTAACTAAGAGTTGAGGAGGTGCCCAGATAGGGGAACTGCACAGGTGCCAGAACATCTCTGGTATGGGGTGCATCATGTTAGTACCACCCAACAACCCAGTACAAGTATCTTGTATGATAAAAAGATTACTCGGGTATTTTCCAGTCTCTGTGCTATGTATTCAATATTTTTGTGGCCTTCACTATTGCTCTTTTACATTGCAGTGCACCATCAGTTTAGGTGTGACTATTCCAGATTTCTTTTCCTCCTCTGTCCTACTTCTAGTTACCCCAGACAGACTGGATGCTTTTCATAGTTTTACCAATACATACACCTTAGTCTTGCACTATTTTACATTAAAGACCAGCTGCCACCTATCTGTTAACAATATCAGCCAACACAGGTTTTATGGTACTCGCCTCCCCCCCACACATTTTTTTCACTATCACATAATCACTGTCGTAAGCATTCAAACAGATCTTATTCAAACCCTTTCTGTCAAAATATATTAAATAGAACTACTTACAGCACCAAATCCTTTGACAGACCTCTACTTAATGCCTTTTATCCTCATAGTTCTCCTCTATTAACCACTCCTACTTCTGATCAGGTGACCAGTTTCCTTTCCATACCTCCATTTTCGGCTCCATCCCAGTACCTTTTTAATTTTCCTACCAGCATCCTTTGTGGTACAGAGTTAAAAGCCTTGATGAAGTCCAGATACTCCATATTGGCAGGGTTCTCCTCGCCAACCTCAGTGGTGATCCTCTAACAGAAGTGGATATAGCTGGATTGGCAAGCATTCATTCTTCCATTCTCCTTTACTCCTTGCATTTATTATGCTCTTTCACTAATAACGGTTTCTTATGAAGCCTTTGCTACTTCATTTTAAAGGAACTGTTGCTTTTATATATTTTTCTAACCTGTTGTTAAGGATGACTTTCCCTTGCATATTTAAAAACCAGTAGTCCACGGTATGTAACCTCTTCCCTTATGCATTTCTCCAGTTGCTAACTGGTACAGACTAGCAAATTTCCTAGCTTTCTTGTTCATCCCTGACCTGCATGTAACATTAGCAGCATTTCAGAGCTGCAAAGTTTCCCAAGATCCAGTGTATTCTCTGCTGTCATCCCTGATTGTTTTAGCAGTTAGATGATAACCTGCTTTGCAGAGTCACACAGATTTCATCTTGGAAAGAGATCTGTCCTTTTTGAGAATTGGCAAGATTGCATAACTCTCAGATTTTCTTTACCTGATTACATGACACAGTATGTGATAAGTTAGCAAACTGTATGACGTAATTACAGACTGGAAGTAAAAAACACTGGAAAGAGTTGTTCTTTCTCCATGGTACAGTGGTCCTTGGCAAAAAATGGCTGATATACCTTGTAATGCAATAGATAAATATGTCACAAGCTTTGTAACTTTTTCTTTTCTTTGCGATGGCCATGACTATAAACAAACAAGCAAAGAAAGAAACATACAGAAAAAATATAATGTGTGACAGTAGCTAGGTATGCCCAGTAGCCATCCAGACAAAACCCCTTCTCTCATCCCCACCAGTTGCCAGATGTAATAGAATCTCCCAGTTTAATTTCTCCAAGTCTTTTGGGTTTCCACTACCATGATGGAAATGAATCCCATTTCTAAGTCAAAGTAGGATTAAAGTTCGTGAAATCTGTATTTTTTCATTCTTTGATGTTAGCCAAAAATGCTCTTCCCAGCACCTACAATATGCCCAGAATTGACTCCTTCTGAAATTCAAATGGACTTACACATATCTAAATACAACTGAAATTATTTTTTATGAGATTCATTGCCCCTATTACTATTGGAACTGTCTGGGTATCCTTCTTCCACATTGCCCCAGTTTCTGCCTGCAAATCCTGGTATTTTATGACTTTGCATCTCTCTGTACATAATACACTGTAATCACTGGATGTAGCAATTTCAAAGATCAATGCTGTTTTTGTCTTCTTTTCATGGACTACTATATCTGGTTTTCTCACATCTATTTTTTGAAATGTTGGTGATAAGTGATCTCATGTGATATAAACTTCATCATTCTCTGTAATGCTTTGTGGTTCATGTTTCCAGTGCTTCTTAGCTACTTCATTATTGTAATGTCTGCACAATCCCCAGTGTAACAGTCTCGCCACATTATTATGCCTTTCAGTATACAGGCCCTCTGCCATTAGTGTGTCACAACCAGCAACAAGATGTGTGACTGTTTCCAGTTCTGTTTTACAGAACCTGCATTTGTCTGTTTCTCCCACATGTTTAATGGACTTTGTAAACTGACGTGTATGTAGTCCACAATCCTGGGCTGCCAATATTAACCTGTCATCTTTTGGTTTAAATTTAACTCTCCTTAAACATTCCTGTATCAGATCCTGTTCTTTTCCCAAATCTCACTAACCATCAAGAAAATCTGAAATCCCAAATACTTCTCACCCTCCTGCCTCCCTCACTAACCATCAAGAAAATCTTAATTCCCAAATATGTCTCGCCATCCCGCCTCCCGCCTCCCATTGATACTGGGAGACAGGACTCTGAAGGTGACTTCTCACTGCCATTATTACCAGTGTTTCTGAGGATTAAAATGGCAGCCTAGTCCGCCTCCCATTGATACTGGGAGACAGGACTCTGAAGGTGACTTCTCACTGCCATTATTACCAGTGTTTCTGAGGATTAAAATGGCAGCCTAGTCCGCCTCCCATTGATACTGGGAGACAGGGCTCTGAAGGTGACTTCTCACTGCCATTATTACCAGTGTTTCTGAGGATTAAAATGGCAGCCTAGTCCGCCTCCCATTGATACTGGGAGACAGGACTCTGAAGGTGACTTCTCACTGCCATTATTACCAGTGTTTCTGAGGATTAAAATGGCAGCCTAGTCCGCCTCCCATTGATACTGGGAGACAGGACTCTGAAGGTGACTTCTCACTGCCATTATTACCAGTGTTTCTGAGGATTAAAATGGCAGCCTAGTCCGCCTCCCATTGATACTGGGAGACAGGACTCTGAAGGTGACTTCTCACTGCCATTATTACCAGTGTTTCTGAGGATTAAAATGGCAGCCTAGTTTATTACCATATTCCCTAAACAACTCCAGAATGTCCTGCAAAATTGCCTGAACATTACCCCCAAAAAGCTTGCAATTAGATCAGAAAACAGATTATTGCTGCTCTGCTGTCTTAGATCACCCCAGCCATTCAACAATTATTTGATTATCTGTGTCAACTCTTCTATTACCTTTAAAAGTAAGGTGTAGGATAATGGGTAACCCTGCTCTGCATCCCTAACCAAATATGCCCTTCTGCCAACCCCTAGTTACCCAAATCTTCAAACTCAGCTTTCCTTATAATGCTTCTGCCCCTATTGTGCACCATCATCTTCCTATCCCCAGCCTCAGAGCTGTCAGCAAGAAACCCCAATGAACCACATTGAATACCTTTTAAATATTGATAAGGACAATCCTTTCTTTACTGTACTTCACCCCTTCCACTCAGCTCACACAATTTAATAACAATTCCTAATCATCTATTGAAAACATATTTTTAATAAAATAATTTGTCTGGTTCAGCTGAGCTGACAATCCCTCAAACCTGGCAGGCAACACTGTTGCTAACCATTTAGTGACAGTATTAAATAAAGAGATTGACCTGAATTTTGTTGCATCTTTGGAATCCTGTTTTAATTTGGACAATAAAACCATTGTTGTCTCCCACCATAAACCTGGAGTCCTACCCTCTCCTAAAATATTTTAAATATCTCTGCTAAAGTGGGTTCTAATTATAGATCCACCATCTTACAGAAATCTACCAAATAACCACTCAGTCCATCCTCATATCCATTCTTCATTTATTTTATGATGACAGTTGCCTCCCCAACCAGCTTGTGCAGTCTCCTCTTCCTTTCTTTACACCCTGTTACAGGACACCATTATTCTGCAAATTTCTTTACTATTAACTCAAAATTGATATAACATTCTCTTAATTCTTCACTAATTTCCTTCCTGGTACTACCCCTCATTAACTCCTTATCCTTCATCCTTTTACCCAAGTCTTCTTCCGTTTTTACTTTAATTTCCATACCAAGAATTTCATATTTATCTCCCACTCTCACTCCACACTTTTTGCCAGTGAAGAAATTTAGATTCATTTTGCACCTCTGCCGAGTCCTTCAATCTACTCCTCACTCCTCAGAATTATTATCATCACTTTCTGCTGTATACCACTTTCATCTCCCCCAATTCCTGCTGTATCAATTTTAACTCCTCTTCCAGCTTACCAATCTGTTCTCCTCTCTTCCTGCTTACCACATCCCTGTCGGTCATTAACTCCACCAACAAGCCACAATAATCCCATCCTTCCAACTTTAGCCTCCTCATCCCTGTTATTAACTACTCTTTGATCAACATTGTTGAGCGCTTTTACCTGACTAACTCCCTCCCATGTCCATCGATTCTACCTCAGCACTCTATTCACCTCTAATACTTTTGCCACCTCATCACCGCCATTGTTTGATCTTACACAGCTCACTCTGATACGTGTACAATACAAACTTCCAGTGCTGTAACCTCATTTGCTAAGAACTAGTTTAATATACTCACTCAAGAGCAATCATCCCTTCTAAAAGTAAACAGCCACTCAGTTCTTCACTTACCCAACAAATATCCATTAGCTTCAATCCTCTTACGCCTGCTCTCAGCTTCAGCCAACACCTTCTATAAATTCAACAGTCCCATAAAGCCTGTTCAGAGATGGAATTAAAACAAATTAAAATCACCCCACACTAGGTTATCCCCTTTCTGCCTCTGCCCCAAAATTTCCAATCTGTCCTCAGTCCATGATTATTCATCTAAGACTCCCCTACCCCTACCCACCATCTGTCACTGTTCTCATCTTCCATAAATCCTTACATACCAACCCAACCTTCTTTAACCAGATCCCTGCCCCTTTCCTCCTCCTTTCACACAAGCTAACCATACTCAGCTCTACTTTTTTTTTAGTTTCCATACCCCCCCCCCTTCAAAGCTTATGCAGCTGTATAGGGGCAATAGCTACTCCTTCCCTCAGCAACTTAAAAAAAGATCGTTAGCTGGTAAACCTATTGGACACATATTTTCTTTTAAGAGGCAACCTGGTTACAAGGTCTGGTTGAGTGACTCGCTCAGAGTCACACAAATAAGCAAATGGAAGCTGTGGAAACCAAACCCAAGACTAATGCGGGGTCTGCTGCTAGCAGCACATATATTCTCTGCACCAAGCTACCAGTACCTCTTAATGAGTTATTTATCCCCCCAGCATTCCACATTGCTAAACTAATCCCCCTTCCCCTACCCCCACCCCCCTCCAACCTACCTGCTGACATCCTGAAGTTAGTATCTTCAGGCTAAATATATAGCGTTAGGTTATATAAAACACACATACAGCTACAAAATCAGAATTTGTTCACTCTGCTACAGAAAACTATACAGTTCAACTATGCACATACCTCCCCAGCATATCAACATAAATCAGTTTAAAATTTTAGTATGTCATTCATTCACATTTGCACTTGTCAGTTATGGAAAAAAATACAAAATAACACAGCTAATTAGATAGAATTCCTCCTCACTTTCAGCAACATTGCAGTATTAAAAGCAATACTGCAAAACTGCCAAAATCCATAATTTATCAGCATATTATTTTAGTGTTAATACCCTTTATATTATAGAACATATTGATTATGCAAACTTTATTCCACCCCCCCTTGTTCCTTTAAAAAATACTCTTGACCTCAAAAATCCCCAGCAGCTGATTTATTAGTTATAGTCGTTGTCCAAGATAATAAATTCATAAGCTGGGAAAGACAGTTACAAAATTTAAGTTCACAATCCCAGTTCAGTATCTCTATTTGTTGGCCAGTTTGAGGCCTGAGTCCTCCTCATTTATATATAGCATCAGTGTTTCTTTGATGCATCATACAGTCTCCTTCCAGACTGCCCCTCATATTGAATCTTTCCCATGACACCATGCATCCTTGGGACGTACATGTGTAGCCCTTAGACCTTCATATTAATTAGCAGTTCTCATCAGTTGCTTTTTATCTCCACCTCACACCTTTCTTCCTCTCTATTCAGAGAAACTACTGACCATTCAGCAGACAACAGCACAAAGCTTTCATTGTTCATGACAAACCTGTCTGCAACCACTTCATAGCAGAGCCATCTTCTGCAATGTTATCTGGGTCTGTCATCTGTTCTGCAATCAACATGTAGCTGATCCTGCTGTTGTTCTTTCAAAAACTCTTCCTTTCTACCTGTAATCCACTGCAATATATGAGTGTGCATGTATGTATATATACATATATAGTGCCTTTTTTAGGTAAGGCTCAAAAGACAAACCCACCTCCATAGACAACACAAAGAAAAAGAAACTAAGGGTAATGCTGCTCAACGCCAGAAGTCTAAACCTCAAGATGCACACACTCGAGGCTTTCCTCAGTATGGAGAATACTGATATCTGTGCAGTAACAGAAACCTGGTTCAAGGCTCCCGAGAGCACCCCAGTACTATCAGGTTATACCTCATACCATGCTTTTCGGTCCCAAAACTCGGACCGAACCACAAAAGGAGGGGGAGTATCCATATTCATCAAAGATACCCACACCTCCAGGTTAGTGGCACTGCATGAAGCATCGGAGACCATCCATGTGCAACTAACAGTGGGTAAAACTGCCTTTCAGTTTGTAGTCTGCTACAGACCACCCTTCCAAACTCAGGAACCCCACTCGGCTTTCCTGAGAACACTGGAGAATATGAAGGTCTCTCCAAACACCATTATATTGGGTGACTTCAACTACCTAAACATAGACTGGGAGCACTACTCAAGCCCCAATACCCTCGCCCAACGGTTCCTAGAATTTATAAACTCAAATGCTATGGAACAACTGGTCACCACTCCCACAAGAGGGGAAAACATATTGGAACTGATCATCACCAACATGGGGACTCTATGTTCCATACCAGAGGTATACCCCTCATTGGTAAGATCTGACCATAAATTAATCTCACTGGACATCCATATCCTGTCCCCAACCCCAGCCAAGGAAACAACGGTGAAGAACTTCTCAAAAGCAAACTTCACACTTCTCAAAACCGAGGTGGAATCCTTCAAAGTCCCCGGGCCAGTGGAAAATACGGCCCAAACCGCAGAATCCTTTACAAATGCTTTCTATGGACACCTACAGGAATGCATGGATCATGCTATCCCAAATAAAACCAAGACTCATTCCTCCAAAGGCAGGAGACCTGTCTGGTGGACCCCAGCCATAAATAAGCTATACAACAGAAGGAGGAAGCTACTACATGATAGAGCAAAATCCCAAAAAGGGAAAGCATCTCTGATCAGTACTAGCAAGAAACTACGATCCCTCATAAAATCATCTAATGCCAGCTTCGAAAGAAAAATTGTACAAGATGCTAAAGATAATCACAAGGCCTTCTATAGTTATGTCAGGAACCTGGGTGGCAACTCCCAGATATGCTCTGAGTTAGTTCAAAATGACAAAAAATACACTGAGCCCACAGACATTGCCAACATCCTGGCAGACAGGTTCAGTGCAAACTTCTCCCCCCTTCCCCCCCAAAAGAGCAAATGTCTATCCCAACAGAGTGTAGCCTCCCTGACATCACAGATGCACAGGTGAGAGCTGCCCTCTCCAAAGCAAAAAACACAGCATCAATGGGACCAGACGGTGTCCCGGGCTGTGTCTTACATGAACTCCAAGAAGAACTGAACCCTCACATAAAGTCACTGTTCAATCTCAGCCTTACTACAGGATATGTACCCAAGGGATGGCGTACAGCAACAGTGGTCCCACTCCACAAAGGTGGTGCCACAATGGACCCCGGAAACTATCGCCCTATAAGCCTGACTAGCCTGGTCTGCAAAGCTATGGAGCGTATCATCATGAAACTCATAAACAAAGACATTGGGAAGCTCCAAACACTGGATCCTACCCAATTCGGCTTTGTTAAGGGCAGATCTTGCCTCTTGAACCTGGTCGACTTCTTTGAAACAGTCACCAAGGCCATAGATGAAGGGAAGGTAGTCCACACAGCCTACCTGGACCTCGCAAAAGCCTTCGACACAATACCCCACTCGGGCATCATAAATAAGCTCATCAGCTTAAATATCAACCCCTATGTCACAAGATGGGTTGCAAACTGGCTCAGGGATAGAACCCACATGTTCAGGTGCCATGTCAGACTCTAAACCAGTTACAAGTGGCGTCCCACAAGGCTCAGTCCTGGGACCTCTCTTGTTCGGTATATATTTCTCTGAGGTACAGACTAACATGGGAGGACTATGGCTGACCAAGTTCGCAGATGACTGCAAACTGGGTGCCATAATCGACTCGCCGACTGACACAAGCATCCTCCAAGAGGGTCTCACAGATACGGATAACTGATGCCAGAGCCATGGCCTAAAGCTAAATGTCAAAAAGTGAATAGTCATCCCCTTTGGGAAAAACAAAGTGCCCACAAATTACCACATAGGTGGTAATCCATTAAGTACGGAAGAAGTAATTAGGGATTTGCGGACCCAAGTAGATAGCAATCTTTCCTTTGACAGTCACATTGCTAAAGTGGTTAGGAAGACCTTCTATATAGCCCACCTTATCATGAAAGGGTTCACATCTAGATCAAGAGAGGTCATTGTGCCCCTCTACTCATCACTCATCAGGCCCATAATTGAATACAATGCCCCATTTGGGATGTACCTTACCCGACACCTGCAGCAACTGGAAAGACCCCAAAAGTACCTCACCAAGAGAATCAAGGGACTCAAACAGATTCCCTATTTAGTTAGGCTAAAGAAACTCCAGCTCTACTCAGTTGCTTACCGCCTACTCAGAGGCGATCTGTGCCTGACATATAAAGCCATGTCGAACCCAGAATTAATGGACATGCTCCACCTCAGGAAATCCAAATCCCTTAGAGCTACATGCTCCAGGGACTTAAACCTCAGCACAGAAATAAATAGGACATGCTAGAGGGACAGATTCATATCCCAGAGGCTCCCCTCACTCTGGAACAAAATCCCGATCCATGTTAGGCAGAGTCCCTCAATGACCCTCTTCAAGAGAAATCTTGACGACTGGATGGGAGATCATAGGTTTACCCCTGGGATCTCTTCTGTGTCCCTACTAGACAGAGGCACAGTAAACTAACCTCAAAAGGTCTATCTTCTGTGACCTACTATGCAGAGGCACAGTCAACTAATCTAAAAGGGTGGCCCAAACACACTCTGGCTAGGCTTATAAATGCCCTAGGGCAGATAGCCTAGTATCAACCTATGAACCTACATATATATATATATATATATATATATATATATATATATATTTGATTACCAGGTTTGTCTGACTGGGCAACCAGGTGCCCGTTTTCAGCAGAGACCTGGGGAGAAAAGCTCTACATACATGAAAATCATACAAAATATAAAAGCCAGAGATGAGTACAAATTAATAGAGCAAATAATACACCTACCAAGAAGAGAAAATACTGAGAGAAGAAAAGGAGCCACTTTTGTGATTTTAAGTATTTTATTCTGATTTTTTGTTAAGTTTTACTGCTTTGCCGCTTACTTTTTGGCATTTTCCGGCTTGCTAAAATTTATATCTGTAACAGTAACAGTACTTGGAACACATCTAGAGCCTGTTTACTGCATTTCCTGTGTTGCACTTAATTTAAAATCGTTTTTTTCTCTAAAAAACTTTATTTTACCTGATTTTGGCCTACCACTCAAGTGTGGGGTCATTTATTGCACTGTTGTGATTATTTTGCTGCTTGTGTATCTTTGCTACCTTTAAACTACAACAAAAAGAAAAAAAAAATCTTGCTTTTTTCCCATTTTCTGAAAGTTAAGAAAGTTCAGTTACAGATTTGCTGTTTGGCACTGTTTGGAAGTTTCTAGAAGGCCAGTGCTTGCTTGGGCTAAAGGGAAGTCTCTGTGTTCACCAGTGGGAGTGGTAAACACTGAACAGCCTGCCTGCCCCTGGAGGAGTGGTTACTACCTAGAAGCTATAGTTTTATTGGCCATTTTGGGTCAATTCTAAACTCCTTGATCTCTCTCTCTCTCTCTCTTAAAACTAGGGTGCCTCGTGGTTTTGGCATCTTTTCAGGCTTGCTAGTTGTTGCTGAAGCACCTACCAAGAGGAGAAAATGCTGAGAGAAGAAAAGGAGCCTCTTTTGTGATTTTAAGTATTTTCTTCTGATTTTTTGTTAAGTTTTACTGCTTTGCCTACTTTTGGCATTTTCCGGCTTGCTAAAGTTTATATCTGTAACAGTAACAGTACTTGGAACACATCTAGAGCCTTTTTACTGCATTTCCTGTGTTGCACTTAATTTAAAATCGTTTTTTTCTCTAAAAACTGCATTTTACCTGATTTTGGCCTAGCACTCAAGTGTGGGGTCATTTATTGCACTGTTGTGATTATTTTGCTGCTTGTGTATCTCTGCTACCTTTAAACTACAACAAAAAGAAAAAAAAATATTGCTTTTTTCCCACTTTCTGAAAGTTAAGAAAGTTCAGTTACAGATTTGCTGTTCTGAACTGTTTGGAAGTTTCTAGAAGGCCAGTGCTTGCTTGGGCTAAAGGTTAGTCTCTGTGTTCACCAGTGGGAGTGGTAAACACTGAACAGCCTTCCTGTCCCTGGAGGAGTGGTTACTACCTAGAAGCTGTAGTTTTATTGGCCATTTTGGATCAATTCTAAACTCCTTGATCTCTCTCTCTTAAAACTCTACAACTGTCTTTTTGCGCGGTTTTGCGCACTGAGCAGCGTCGGGCAGCGCCACCTAAACAGGTTTAAACGATTCCAGGCTCCACAAAGTCTGCTCTTCACTTTTTCCCTTAGAACTGTTCAAACTCTCAAAGTAATCACTCTATTCTCTTTCTAAAGCCCTGCAGTTGCTCAGTTCTTATAAGGAAACACTAACTAACTAAAGCACTACACCCTCCTTGACTTCTCATAAGTATTAGACTCCTGATTGGTCTTTCCTGATCAAGTGAAAAATCAGTTCCCTTCCCTAATTTGATCAGTAAAAAAAAACAGTTCCCTATACTAATCTGGTATGTCCAAGGGTCACTTTCAAGGTTACTCTCCAGTCCAGCTGGTGAATCTGGGAATTTTGAGGCAATGTTACAATTGCCTTATGTACACAGACAACCCTCTCCTCCTTCCAACAAACTCTAATACATGTGAGAGATGCAGTTACACAGCCAAACTGGAGGCAGAGCTCTCTCAACCCAAGACTGGCACAGTCAGTCATGAGGAAAAGGTAACTACCCACACCACAAATCCAGTCTCACACAGACCTATTGCATCTGCATACCCAACACATAAACACACAAAAACATACTCAGAGGCTCTAAATAAAAATCTGCCTAAACAGCAAAGACCTCCTAAGCAGATATCCAAGCAACAGCCACCCCTCAACAATACCCACAAATCACATATCTCACAAAATCAGTGTGCCTCACAGTCACAGCCCATAAGGCCAAACAACACACCAAATACACTTGTTATAGGGGACTCTATTGTCCGGCACACTGACATCCCACTCACCAGACTGAACAAGGAGAAGGTCACTGTAAGCTGCCTGTCGGGTGCCAGGATCCGCCACATAACACAAGCACTCAGGTCACTCCAAAGCAAGTACAAGTATGACTCCGTCATTGTCCATGCTGGTGTGAATGACCTGAGATGTACCTCCCTGGACTACATGAAAAGAGACATAGAGGAGCTCTCTGACCATGTAGCCCAGGCTGGTATGTCCCTGACCTTGAGTAACATCTTGCCCTCACCAAGAATGATGCCACAGTATAAAGGCAAAATGATCAGTTTCAACAATTGGCTAAAGTATTGGTGTCATTCAAAGGGGATCCAGTGTCTGTCAGCCTAGGATGACATGCTTGACAAGCCACGTTGCTTCACTAGGGACAGTTTGCACCTGTCACCCTTAGGCTTTCATATACTGGCCAAGGCTCTTGCCACCCCCATAGTGCCTTTTTTAGGCAAGGCTCAAAGGAAAAACCCACCTCCATAGACAACCCAAAGATAAAAAAACTAAAGGTAATGCTACTCAATGCCAGAAGTCTAAACCTCAAGATGCACGCACTCGAGACTCTCCTCAGTATGGAGAAAATCGATGTCTGTGCAGTAACAGAAACCTGGTTTAAGGCTCCTGAGAGCACCCCAGCACTACCAGGTTATAACTCATACCATGCGTTTCGGCCCCAAAACTCAGACCGAAGCACAAAAGGAGGGGGAGTATCTATATTCATCAAAGATACCTACACCTCCAGGTTAATGGCACTGCACGAAGCATCAGAAACCATCCATGTGCAGCTAACAGCAGGCAAAACTGCCTTTCAGTTTGTAGCCTGCTACAGAACACCCTTCCTATTATAGGAACCCCACTTGGCATTCCTGAGAACACTGGAGAATATGAAGGTCTCTCCAAACACTATGTTATTGGGTGACTTCAACTACCCAAACATTGACTGGGAAAACTACTCAAGCCCAAACACCCTCGCCCAATGGTTCCTTGAATTTATAAACTCTAACGCAATGGAACAACTGGTCACCACTCCCACAAGAGGGAACAACATATTGGACCTGGTCATCACCAACATGGGGACTCTATGTTCCACACCAGAGATAAACCCCTCATTGGTAAGATCAGACCATAAACAAATTTCCCTAGACATCCATATCCCGTCCCCACCCCCAGCCAAGGAAATCACTGTAAAGAATTTCTCCAAAGCCAACTTTGCACTTCCCAAGACTGAGGTGGAATCCTTCAAAGCCCCTGGGCCAGAGGATAATACAGCCCAATCCGCAGAATCCTTTACAAATCCATTCTATGAGCACCTGCAGGAATGCATGGATCGTGCTATCCCAAATAAAACCAAGACTCACTCCTCCAAAAACAGTAGACCGGTCTGGTGGACCCCGGCCATAAATAAGCTATACAACAGAAGGAGGAAGCTACTACATGACAGAGCAAAATCCCAAAAAGGGAAGGCATCTCTGATCAGTATTAGCAAGAAACTTCGATCCCTCATAAAATCATCAAAGGCCAGTTTCGAAAGAAAAATTGCCCTAGACTCTAAAGATAATCACAAGGCTTTCTTTAGTTATGTCAGAAACATGGGCGGAAATTCCCAGATATGCTCTGAATTGTTGCATAATGGTACAAAATATACTGAACCTACAGACATAGCCAACATCCTGGCAGACAGATTCAGCGCAAACTTCTCCCCCCCTTTCCCCCCAAAGGAGCAAACGCCTATCCCAACTGAATGTAACCTCCCTGACATCACAGATGCACAGGTGAAAGCTGCCCTCTCCAAAGCAAAAAACACAGCATCTATGGGACTGGACGGTGTCCCAGGCTGTGTCTTACACGAGCTCCAAGAAGAACTGAACCCTCACATTAAGTCACTGTTCAAACTTAGCCTTACTACAGGATATGTACCCAAAGAATGGCACACAGCTACAGTGGTCCCACTCCACAAAGGTGGTGCCACAACGGACCCCGGAAACTATCGCCCCATAAGCCTGACTAGTCTGGTCTGTAAAGCTATGGAGCGTATTATCATGGAACTCATAAACAAAGACATTGGGAGCCTCCAGACACTGGACCCTACCCAATTCGGCTTTGTTAAGGGCAGATCTTGCCCCTTAAACCTAGTTGATTTCTTTGAAACAGTTACCAAAGCCATAGATGAGGGCAAGGTAGTCCACACAGCCTACCTGGACCTCGCAAAAGCCTTCGACACAATACCCCACTCGGGCATCATAAATAAGCTTACCAGCTTAAATATCAACCCCTATATCACAAGATGGGTTGCAAACTGGCTCAGAGATAGAACCCACATGGTCAGAATTGCAGGTGTCATGTCCGAATCCAAACCAGTTACAAGTGGCGTCCCACAGGGCTCAGTTCTGGGACCTCTCTTGTTCAGTATATACTTCTCTGAGGTTCAGGCTAACATGGGGGGATTATGGCTGACAAAGTTCGCAGATGACTGCAAACTGGGGGCCATAATTGAATCTCCAGCTGACACAAGCATCCTCCAAAAGGGTCTCACACAGATGGATGCTTGGTGCCAGAACCACGGCCTCAAGCTAAATGCTAAAAAGTGCATAGTCATCCCCTTTGGAAAAAACAAGGTGCCCACAAATTACCACATAGGTGGTAATCCATTAAGTACGGAAGAAGTAATTAGAGATTTGGGGACCAACGTAGATAGTAATCTCTCCTTTGATAATCACGTTACCAAAGTGGTTAGAAAGACCTTCTATATAGCCCACCTTATCACAAAAGGGTTCGCATCTAGATCAAGAGAGGTCATTGTGCCCCTCTACTCATCACTCATCAGGCCCATAATTGAATACAATGCCCCTTTTGGGATGTACCTTACCCGACACCTGCAGCAACTGGAGAGACCCCAAAAGTACCTCACCAAGAGGATCATGGGCTACAAACAGATGTCCTATGCAGCTCGATTAAAGAAACTCCAGCTCTACTCAGTTGCTTACCACCTACTCAGAGGCAATCTATGCCTGACGTACAAAGCCATGTCAAACCCAGAATTAATGGACATGCTCCACCTCAAAAAATCAAAGTCCCTTAGAGCTACACGCTCCAGGGACCTAAACCTCAGTACAAAAATAAATAGGATATGCTGGAGGGACAGATTCATTTCCCAGAGGCTCCCCTCATTCTGGAATAGAATCCCAATTCATGTTAGACATAGCCCCTCACTGACTCTCTTCAAGCGAAATTTGGACGCGTAGATGGGAAATCGCAAATTCACCCCTGGGATCTCTCCTGTGTCCCTGCTAGACAGAGGCACAGTAAACTAATCTTAAAAGGGTACCTTCTGTGACCTACTTTACAGAGGCACAGTAGGTTAATCTAATAGGGAGGCGGAAGCCAAATACACTCTGACTAGGCTTATAAATGCCCTAGGGCAGATAGCCTAGTATCTACCTATGAACCTATGAACCTTGATCAGTACCAATAAGAAACTTCGATCCCTCATAAAATCATCAAAGGCCAGCTTCGAAAGAAAGATCGCCAAAGACTCTAAAGATAATCACACAGCGTTCTTTAGCTATGTCAGAAATCTGGGTGACAGCTCTCAGATCTGCTCTGAGCTGGTGCATAATGGCACAAAATACACTGAAGAGCAACAAAATTGGACCAGCATGAAAGGATTGCACAATATTTTATTTTAAAACCAAAAATATCTAAATGTAATGGTTTAAAGCCATTACCAAAGCAAACCGGTTTCGGCTAAAGTTAGCCTTTATCAATGCTACAACAAAATGATTGTTTTAAAGTGGAAACAAATCTCCGTCATATCCTCCTGTATATATATATGCTCAAGCCCTTAAAGGGACATGCACATCATATTCCAAATACACAGTATAAGGCAATAACATATGTCAAATGCATTAAATAAAGTATGTAAAATATTATATAAAGCAACTGCTGTCTGTAAAATATGAGTAATGTGAGTCCTGACAACCACTATATTAAATTTTGTAATGGCTATTATATCAAAAACTGAAAATGCAAGTGTAACTTGCTAGATAATTATAAATATGCATAATGTATATAACTAACTGTATTATACTTCTCTCTTCCATAAACAAGGATGAAAAGTAAAAACAAAAAATGTAGAGGGCAAAAATAAACAATATGATATTCAATGTGTATTATGTTGTTCTGATTCATTTAATCCAGGCCTAAATAGGCCACCCAGTTTTATAATCCACATGTTTTCCATGTAATTGAGTTTCCTGTGCCAACCTGATTTAAAATGTCTATGTAGTGTTATCCTGTCAATGATGACAAATTTAAATACTGCAGATGGGTGATCAATAACGTGTTTATATAGTGCATTAGTTAGACGTTTATTCCTAATGGCACTCATATGCTCCCCTATTCTAAATTTTACAGGCCTAGATGTCTGGCCAATATAAAAAGCAGAACAAAATACAAAATACACTGAACCCACAGACATTGCCAACATCCTGGCAGACAGGTTCAGTGCAAACTTTACCCCCCTTCCCCCCCAAAAGGGCCTGTGTCTTTACCAGAAGAATGCATTCCCCCAGACATCACAGACACACAGGCGAAAGCAACCCTCTCCAAAGTAAAAAACACAGCATCAATGGGACCAGATGGTATCCCGGGCTGCGTCTTACACGAGCTCCAAAACAAACTAAACCCTCACATGAATTCACTGTTCCAACTCAGCCTTACCACAGGTTATGTACCCAAAGAATGGCGTACAGCAACAGTGATCCCGCTCCACAAAGGTGGAGCCACAATGGATCCCGGGAACTATCGCCCCATAAGCCTGACTAGCCTGGTCTGCAAGGCTATGGAGCACATCATCATGGATCTCATAAACAAAGACATTGGGAACCTCCAAACATTGGACCCTACCCAATTTGGCTTTGTTAAGGGCAGATCTTGCCTCTTAAATCTAGTTGATTTCTTCAAAGCAGTTACCAAAGCCTTAGATGAGGGAAAGGTAGTCCACACAGCCTATCTAAACCTTGCTAAGGCCTTCAACACAATACCCCACTCAGGTATCATAAATAAGCTTACCAGCTTAAAAATCAACCCATACAACACAAGATGGGTTGCAAACTGCTCAGGGATAGAACTCACATGGTCAGAGTTGCGGGTGCCATGTCCGACTCTAAACCAGTCACAAGTGGCATCCCACAGGGTTCAGTCCTGGGACCACTCTTGTTTGGTATTTACTTCTCTGAGGTACAGGCAAACACGGGAGGACTGTGGCTGACCAAGTTCGCAGATGACTGCAAACTGGGAGCCATAATCTACTCTCCGGCTGACACAAGCATCCTCCAGAAAGGCCTTACGGAGACTTATACCTGGTGTCAGAACCATGGCCTCAAGCTAAATGCAAAAAAATGTATAGTTATCCCCTTTGGGAAAAACAAAGAGCCCACAAACTACCATATAGGAGGAAATCCACTAATTACGGAAGAAGTAATTAGGGATCTGGGGACCTAAGTAGATAGTAACCTCTCCTTTGACAATCACATTGCCACAGTGGTTAGAAAGACCTTCTATATAGCCCATCTAATCACAAAAGGGTTCACATCTAGATCAAGAGAGGTCATTGTGCCCTTCTACTCATCACTTATCAGGCCCATAATTGAGTACAACACCCCATTTGGGATGTACCTTACCAGACACCTGCAACAGCTGGAGAGACCTCAAAAATACCTCACCAAGAGGATTGTGGGCCTCAAACATTTGCCCTATGCAGCTTGACTAAAGAAACTCCAGCTCTACTCAGTTGCTTACCGCCTACTCAGAGATGATCTCTGCCTGACATACAAGGCCATGTCCAACCCGGAATTGTTCGACATGCTCCACCTCAAGAAAACCAAATCCACTAGAGCTACACGCTCCAGGGATTTAAACCTTAACACAACAATAAATAGGACATCCTGGAGGGATAGATTCATATCCCAAAGGCTTCCCGCACTCTGGAATAGAATCCCAGTCCATATTAGGCAGAGCCCCTCACTGACCCTCTTCAAGAGAAATCTTGACGAGTGGATGGGTCATCGTAAATTTGCTCCTGGGATCACTTCTATGGCCGTGCTGGACAGAGGCTCAGGAATCTAGTCTAAAAGGGAGGCAAAAGCCAACAAATTCTGGCTAGGCTTATAAATGCCCTAGGGCAGATAGCCTAGTACCTACCTATGAACCTATATCATAGCATAGTATGATGAGAAGTTACAGAAGTGTACAATATAGTGTGTACAGTAGTAAAACAGAAAATATAATCTATTTGAGTAAGAAAGTGCAGTAATATATATATACAGTTATATACATACATTTAAAAATACAATTCGCTATGGTATTTTTTTTCTACGTGTTTGACCTTTGAGTAGTGCCAGAGGAAGATTTATCTGAATGGTGGTAGTAGGGCTAGCCATGGTCAGTACAGGTACATTGCCAGATGAGATTGAGGTGGGCTTTTAATTGGGTTTTAAAGCTGTTTTGCAATCTGATATCTGGTGGAAGAGAATTCCAGATTTTAGCAACTGTGTAGGAGTAGAGGGATTCACCAGCACTGTGTCTACACTTAGCTACTTCAAGAAGGGCTTTGTTTGTGCATCTTAGTTGGTGAGCAAAACTGTGAAAGTTGAGTAAGTCTGAGAGATCAGGAATCTTGTTTGGATGGTACAGCAAGTAATGAGCCATGATCAATTGGTTATAGTTCAGTAAGTTGGCGAGTTCTAGCCAACCTAATTGTTTTGTTGGTTGCAAATCTAGCTTTTTTATTATAGCACATGGACAATTTGTGTAGGTCTGTCTTGCTAAGGTTTGTTAATACAGGGGATGCATAAAGCAATGTAGAGAGAAGGTGAATTCTGGATATAGTCATTTTGGTGTTTTTGGTTAGATAGTTTTTCCAGCGGTATAGGGTTCCAAGTTTTTTATGGACTTTGGATATGGTTTGTGCTATATGTTTGTCAGACTTTAGGTTTTGGTCAAGTATTACACCAAGAAGTTTAGCTTGTGATACTGGAGAGATGTGTGTGTTACTGACAGAACTGATACAGAAAAGAGCAGAAGAGGCAATAGTTTTGGTAGGCTGGAAAAGCATAAGTTGAGTCTTTTTGGGGTTAAGTATTAGTTGTGAGTTTTTTAACCAGTTTTCAATATTGGAGAAGGCCTCTTGGGTTTTAATCTGGAGTGTTTGGAGTGTGGGGGCTGAGCAGATCAGTGTAGTATCATCTGCATATTGGACTATTGTATCTTGCTGGGTGGCAGTGTGGAGGGTGTTTGTAAAGATATTAAATAGTAGGGGTCCCAGTATGGATCCTTGTGGTGCACCTACTGTTACTGAGAGAAGGAGGGAGAGGGAATTATGCCACTTAACTGCTTGTTGACAGTTGGATAGGTAGTCCTGAAACCAGAGCAAAGAGGGGTTGTTTAGGTTGAGTTTGGCTAAGATAGTAAGTAGTTTGCTGTGGGATACTGTATCAGATGCTTTGGACAGATCAAGGAAAGTGGCAAGATATATATATATATATATATATATATATATATATATATATATATATATATATATATACACACACACACACACACACACACACACACACACACACATATATATATATATATATATATATATATATACACACACACACACACATATATATATATATATATATATATATATATACACACACACACACACACACACACACACACACACACACACACACACACACACACACACACACATGTTCCCATGTGCACCAAGTTTGATTTAAAACAATGAAATTGTGCAAATAATCACCCTGATGGCTAATGATTCACAAAGATTTAGATGAAAAATCACATTTATTGTTAAGCACTTTCATTCTTTTCTTACTGGACTTCATCAGAACTAAAATAGAATGTAACACAGTACAATTAAAAAACATTCAATTAACTTTCCACCAATAGGACATAATCATGAATTAACCCTCAGTCATTCATTCGAGACTATCACTAAACCCACCTCTTACAATCTATTGCATACTCTACAACACACTTTTGCTAGTTACAGTATCATTTAATCCTGGAAACATCAGCCTCAGCTGCAAATGCAATTATCTTTCCTCTAACAGGATTGTCAAGGGACCACCTCTTGGATCACATTTAATTTTTTCAAGTAACAAAAATTTAAACTCTTTAAAAATTTTTACAAACGCATGAATGTTTTGCTAATGAGTTCATATATTCCTGTTTCTGTCCTATACATGCTTGTATATTCTGTTACACAGTGTTCTGTTAGTTTTATATAATAGTATTATTGATATAAGTGACAAATTGATCTAAACCTTTAATAGCACCAGCCCATAAAATAAATATATTGTCAAGGAATCTAAAATATTTTAAAATAAAGACCATGTGTTCTGATTTAAAAATAAATTCTCACTACAAAAAATACATCACACTGTTAGCAAACACCAGGGCACAACCCACCCCCATTGCAACACCTGATTTCTGAACAAAGTACTTTCCTTCATAAAAAATATAGTTATATGATAACACCATTCCCACCATTTCCACTAATGTTTCAGTTATCTTGTTACTCACAAAACTACACTCAGCCAACACTCCTATGAATCATTCCAACCCCAATATGTGTTGAATCACAGAAATAAGACCAACTGTACGTCCTTAGTCACCAATATCAATATTTTCAGAATAAAGGGTCCTGAGTTAAATAATCCAGAAATGGCATGAGTCCTTAATCAAATGTTTGTACTTGGAACCAAATGATTAACTTATAATCAACACACTTAGCCAGAGGTTCAGCTTTAGAACCTCTTGCATCAACAATCAGCAGTAATGGGGGATTGAACGCATCCTTATGAGTTTTTGGTATACAGAAAATTGTTTGTACTCCGGGGAATTCCACATGCAAAAATTCATATTCAACTTTAGAAATAACATTCTGTAAAATGAGTTCATTCAAATATATATCAATGTTCCTGTAAGAAATATTCATTTCTTAATAATGTGGCTTAATGGCTAAGGTGTTTGCCTTACAAACACAAGGTGCAGGGTTTGAGTCTCACAAGGGATAATTAGCTAGGCTTAAAATAGCTCACAAGGGCAGTTAGCTAAGTATAAAACTATGAACTATAAAGAAATCTCATACATGTTGTCATTCATTAACAAGTTGGGCATTCTGTTATACTAATCCATATTTTCCATTAAAACAGTCCCCCCACCCTTGTTGGGTTTCATGACCCAAACATTCTTATTTTTGAGATCTTTCAATAATTGCAGTTCTTCCAGGGTTAAATTATCAACGACACCCATCATTTTCCTTTTGAAACATTTATAAACCCCACTTCACATAAATGCTAATACATTTGCAATGTCTTATGCAAAGGTAGATTAAACAACCTTTTCCTACACACCCAGATTGTGTGAATCTGTTACAGAGTCTTTAAAAATTGATATAAAGTTAATTTTTCAAGTAAATAGTTTGAGTTCACTAATTGATTCTGCAATATCACTATTACTTGAAAGTTCAAATGTTAGACCTCTCTTGAATAAATGAAAATGTATACCATGGATTTCGATTGAAATTATATATTTTTAACCTGCTCTAAGACACAACAGTACCTTGTTCCTGATATTCAACATTAGAATTTTTTTCTACTTCCATAATGCTGTCCTCAAAATCTTCAACTAACGAATCATCTACCCCTCGGAGGCAACCAATCCACTTTTCGTCTTCCAACAAATCACGTCATTGTTTCCTATGTTTACATTCCACGTTATCTTTAACTTTTTTATCAACTGATTAAAAAATAGTCCTATATGCTTTAATGTCAAATAATAAATTCTCATGAAAAAAGTGTTCTTGGAGTCTCAGCAAAAATGTTTCCAAGTTAATACTCTTAAAAAGTGCAAGGAGATCTGTGCAAATTTTTGACACCATCACTACCTGATGTTAGGTACTCAGAACTAAACAAAAGAACTAAACTTATATGGTTTTAGATCCTTGCCCTTTTGTGATATTTTTGAGAAGAAACAAAGGAGAAATATGGAGGAGGGTGAGAGGAAGCAGGTCTTGGGTGCATTTTCTGTTAAGATGAGTACAGATCATTGGCCTGTGTATAAAATTGTTTGTATAGTTGTTTCTTAAAACCCCAGAGGTTGTCCTTTATGTTTATTTCAGATTTTTTTTTCATTTTGCGTTATTCAAGGGGTTTAGGAGGTATGCAAGAATATCTGGGTGTGTGATTGACTGATTGAGTTTTGGAAAGTTGTTGGGAGGGGTTACATAAATCTTGGGCCACCAATAGAAACTGCAAAGAGACAAGTGTTTTGTAAAACAGGGATTCCAGAGGATATTTCTGGCATGAAAATGGGAAGTTTAGGCTTCTGATTTCTATAGCCCAGAAGGAAGTTGTTAAACTGTTTCCCAGTCCATTTATGGAAGGGAAGCTCCTGCAACAAAATTTATACCCCGATTAACTTAACAAAACTCTATAGGAATGGATGTACTTGATGTTGTCTGTTTTACTAGAATCACAGATAAAAGGAAAATGGGTAGTTTCGTTTTTCTAGTTGATATGGACCCATTGTGTTTCACCTGGAGTAATGCATAAATATTAAGAATGTTTGAATTCATTCATGTATGTTTATAAGTACTCACACATTTTTATTTAGTTTCACTAACAGGGCTGGAGTGGTGTGTGTGTGTGTAATAGTTTAATTGTTTATTAGTTAATATAACTTTTTTTATAGATATTCATAATGGATAAAGGCAGCTCATTCTTTTATTATACTAGTAGCAGAGGTGCTTATGAATGGTGATATGTCATTTTTTTGTGTTACTGTATAGTGTATTTATCTCCAGAACAATGACATTCAATTACATGTCATTCTTGTCCTTTTTTGAAAATGTTATTAGATTGCTTTGTATAGGTTTGCACAGCCTATGCCTATATATTGCTTCTGCCATATTTCTGAATCTTCTTTCATTTTGTAATGAATATAATTTAACAATAAATAAAAAAACAAATCTATAGTACCGAAAGGATTTGGAAAACAGAAGGTGTGTGTCATAGTGGGATTTTAAGGGGGACCTAAGCTGATGTATTATGCAAACATTAAAGGAAATGTAAAAATGCAGTGTAAAAAAATAACATTAGATAGGAGCTCCATGGAAGAATGAAAGTAAATGACTGATGAGAAAAATGAGGTATGGTGGGGCTAAAAGTGAGTATCAGTATAACCTGTAGTATTATAGTCAATTTTCTTGAAAAACTAGTATAGAAGAAAGGAGTGGAAAATGTGGACTCAATGAAATAGTAAATATTAAAAAGGAAATAAACATCTACTGGGAAAAGAGTTGAAACAGGGGACTTGTCTATGCGTCTCATTCTAGATAACATGTGTCTGCCTGACTTATTGAAATAGGCACCTTAGTTATCACACACTAAAGACTAACAATAAAAGAAGAAGCTTAGCTAAGGAGAAGCACATAAGGGTATCTTTTCTGACTGTGAGAGGTTGACCAAACCAAATATGCATTGTCTTGTGCTTGAAATCAACCAAAATAAGAATACCATGGCACATATAAATGGTTTAAGAAAACGGTGAATAAGGAATCTTCAGAAGAGTAATCTAATGGGAAAAGGAAAGCAGAAGAGCTGGGCTTCAGTAAAAAAAAACTAAATATAAGCGAGAACTATAAAGAAAACAAGGTATATCACAAATGAGGAGCTCCATTCCGAAGGTAAGAGGAAAAAACAGCCACAGGAAAAAACACATGCTGGCGTGAGACAAGTGTTCATTACCATATGTACATAACAAAGACACTTCTAACCAAATGCTAATAATAACATCCATCCCAAATGTACTAACAAGGCAGGGATAGACCTGAAAGATGGGTAATACTAAGCATATATTTATTTTATTTATTTATTTTTTACCAATTTGTAGACCATGTTAGCCCCATAGACAAACTGTCCCCTTCCAGCATGACCCTGGGAGCACTGTCAGGTAGGTGATTTGCTAAGAGTCACACAGTAAGCAAGTGAAGGTGGAAGGAATCAAGCCTTGTACAATGAGTACAGAAAGCAGCTCATTACATCCCAGAGCTTTAGTTCTCTGCAGTAACGCAAAAAGACAGATCGATGATGAGTAGCTAAATCAAAAATTATGGGAATTATACTAGGAGTGGGAGTAACCTAAAAATCATGCCCTGTCTGAGACAGAAAATAATCATGTGATAAGCTAAACTAAGGATGTTAACGATGTTAACCTGCAGTAGTTCACCAACATGTCAAGAAGCCATACCGCTGAGTACTAAAGTGAGCAAAGACATAAAGCATGGAGTGGTGCAGCGGTAGCGTTGTTGCCTCACAGCAAGAGATTCTCCCGTTCGATTCTCAGCTGGAGTGCGGGGAGTGCCTTCTGTGTGGAGCCTGCATGTCCTCCCCGCGGTTGGGTGGGTGTTCAAAAGACATGCGTAAATGGACATGCCTTCTTTAAAGGTTGAACGTCGAGCTGGCACCTCGGCATTCATGAAAATCTACTGCCAATCATTAGCGGACCGGAGTGTGGTGACCCCTAACCGGGAAAAGCCGAAAGACAACAACAACAGTATAGCATAATCAGCTCCCACTAAAGGAGGATAATACTGCCCAATCAGAAAAGACTATATTTACAAATCTACCAATAAGAAGGATGAAATACAAATGTATGGATTTGTCTGAGCCAAGGTATCATTCTCTAGTTAAAAAAGACTGCTTCAGTCATATTGCCAGAAAAACACACCAATCAGACCAGTGGAATGAAACTGATACACCCGTTGAATGATTTAGACAGCAGTCAGTGGAAAAAGAAATAGCTAAGACATCAAATTCCTTCAATACAAAGTTAACCACTGTGAAAGTGAGATAAAGTATACATAAATCAGAAAGGGGTCCAGGAAGATCACTGAACTTAAAAAAATACTGGCCTGAGAGAGGTGTCTGTCACCATTTAGAAACAATAAAGATGCTGCCAGTCCTATCCTATCCTGTCTTATGTTCCTATCACAAAACTAATACCCATATCAGGGGTGGCTACCCTTTTTAATAGAGTGTGCTGAAATTGTTGATAATGTTCTGAAAAAAAATGACTTGAGTGCCGTGGTAATTCTGAGCAGTGATTTACATGTATTAAGGAATTAGTAACAAGAATAGCAGCTTTTTTTTTACAAAAGACGAGTCTTCTTCGTATATATATATATATATATATATATATATATATATATATATATCTATATAGGATCCGTGAAGATGTTACCAAGTCCACTTTTTCGAAGTAGTGAAACTTCGAACACTGACTTCGGCAGTCACACTACAGCACAGAATGGGAATATTCCCTTTTCTCCACTGTAGTGTGATCTCAGAGTTGGTATATTTAAGTAGGGGGTGTGGGGGTGCAGGGTTGCTTGCACTTGAAGTGAACTTTCACTGAAGTGTGGGTCTCCTGCTCTATTTCAAAGAAGTGTTCTTTCGATGTAGAGTAGTAGACCCATATATATATATACATATATATATATATATATATATATATATATATATATATATATATATATATATATATGTGTGTGTGTGTGTGTGTGTGTATGTGTGTGTGTGTGTGTGTACATGTGCATGTATTTTCCCTTCAGCAAAGTTTAGCACATAGACAGGATAATTCAGTTACTTCCTCCTTTTCAGGTCAACAGCTTCTAACTCTTTTCCAGGTGTTAAAAGCATCCTTTAGAGTATCTTCATCCTTCATGTAACTCCCTGGTCTTTGCCCCCAACCTTCTAATTTATATATAACAAATCCACTGTTGCTTTACAGTAGAAGAAAGGGAAATCACTGGAAATATACAACCAGTTCGCAGAATTCAACAAATTGTGATAAGGCAAACTGCAATATTACTTATAAATCTATAAGAAAACTAATACCACTAATCAAAAAAAATCATAAACTGTACTTATTATTAGAGATGTAACTGGAAAATGTACTCGAGAATATCACTAGATCAGTTGTGATTAGATCACTTTTTTAGACCACTTGTAATCAGATAATGTGATAGACCACTTTATATATATTTATATACATACATACATACACGTGTGTGTATGTATGTATGTATATGGGTCCCTATCTAAATACTGAACATTCAAAACAGTGAACGCTGAAAACCTGGAACACTGAACAAGGAAAACCTTCACTGTGTGGGACTATGGTACAGTAAGGATTACAGTTTTCTTGTTATATGTTAAAAATCTGCTGAACACAGGTACATACAGCAAACTGAGAACTTTTTTTTTTTTTTTTTGCATTAATTCACCTTTGAGATGCAGTTACAGATTATCAGCATCTGGTCATTTGCATCCAACCACTTATGTTTATGTAGAAAAGCAACATCTGTCTTTTCCTTTGACCCATCATCATGCCTCATGTGACATTTACCATTGTTCCTCTGTGTATTGTCCTGAAGAATACTCTGTGTGTTACTGTTTTGGCATAATTTGCCACATTATGGACTGCATTTTTGGCAGTCCAAAGCAACTAGTAAGATGCTTTGTCCAACTGCTAAACTTGTATTTCTAAACTGTGTTGGCATCCCTTCACTGTCAGATTTACATTTCTGCAATGTGCATAACTCTTTCCTTGTTCTTGGAGATGCTAGAAATGTTTTTGGTTGTAATAGGAGACCATAAGTCTCATACAATCTGTCCCAGAGATTTAACCCAACAAACTACTGAGACATGTGCTCATGTGCTTTATGTCTCAGTGGCATATTTTTGGAAAAGACACTGAGAAGTTTTACTTTGATCCATCCTTTTCCCCTATTTTTTCTACATTTATATGATGTGTGCTGCTCTGACATATTCCTCACACTTGATTTTCTTACACGTGCAACACAGATCTGAATATATCCTCCATTATTATTATTACCTGAAGTGTCGCTAAGCTTTAACGTCTTTATACCAAATCAAGAAATTTTCAGTGACATTTACTGCTTGAAGCTAAGTTTAGTTTAGAAAAGGAGTCATTGCACATATATAACATTGTGTCAGTCTCATGTGTATAATGTAGACAGTTTTGTAGGAAATTTAGGACTGTGTTTACAATTTCTCTTGCTCTCTCTTTCCCTTTTTTTTTGGAAGATGACTGCCTGAAAAATTCAGCAGAGTTGCAAGGGAAGTACAGATGTTGAAGCACCCAACTTATGAAACACATAATCTTGATTTTCTCCAAAGATGGCAATAAATTAATTTGAACTGCAGTGTATTTTATATGAAATTGCTATCAGAGTTTTTTTGAAAACAGTAGCAATGTTGAAGCTCATGAAAAGTATCAAAAGTGAAACAGCAGGCATGGCATTTGTACGTTAGAAGATTTTAAGAAGTTCAGTGGTATTTTCAGTAATATAATGGATGAGTATAACAGAATGAAAGTGGTAAAATTTGAAAGTTAAAAAAAAAAGATGCTGATGATTATAAACAGGGTCCACCTTTCACTGGATAGCTAGGGATTCCAGCAGCAAAAGTGTTGTTTTCCTACAGAAGGGTTTGGTTATCAGCAGGTTATTAAAGTGCATCCACCATAGCTGCCCAAAGTGACAAAAATCCAATTAAGACAATAATATTGTATCCTCAGATTTTTCTAGTTTTGATTTCTGTACACCATCAACATTTATTGTTCCTACATTTGACTCAGATCTCCTCGCTTAAGCTAACCCTTTAAATAAACAGTCTCACTTTTACCAGAGTCAGAACAGATACCACAACACCCAGAAAATAAACAGTCCTTGAGGAAATGGGTGGAGAAGCAGATCTTCAGTGAAAGATAGCAAGGGTCAAACAGTTTAAAGACCACACTACTCAGGATTTTACTAGTAACCAATTCTGTTGTTTTTAATAAGAGCAATAGCAACTTATTTCCTTATGTGGTAACTGTTTCTTTTTATCCCTTAAATGCTAAGAGTTCTCAACATCTTAGCACAAAAAAAAAAAATATCTGGACAAAGCCAAAAAAAAATGGGGGGGGGACAAAGCCCCAGAAATAGGGACACAATTTAAATATTACTCTTATGAACTTAGAAAGTTGCTAGAATAAAAGGTTTTGTGATAACATACATTTTCTAAATGATATGAAGTCTGAAATTCAAAATCAAGCTCTTGATTAAAGTTCCATCCTTGCCACTTTATTTGTTTATTTATTTATTTATTTGACATTTGTTGACTGAATTAGTACATCTAAGCTTGTGCCCTTTTTCAGCGGAGGCCCGAGGAGAAAATCCCCAAAGTGAAAAATGTGTATATAAATTATACAAAATTGGATTTAGAGAACATGTAGTACAAGTCAAAACATTTGTGGTACAGAAGTAAAAAATGTTTTACAAAAAATTAAACAAGAAGAAAAATAAACTTCTATAGAAACTGAAATGTACTATTATTAGATTTATGTATTTTTGCTAAAAATCTAAATTTGCAGTTTGTAGTTATTTTTGTGACAATCAGTGCCATACAGAGAGTGTTCAAAAAAGCTTATTACATGTTCTGATGTTATTCATGCTGAGATTTCTAATGTTAGTATTTTTATTTGATTAACAAAATACAAATGTACATTCCAACATGTTGCACCTATTATTTATGTACAAAGTTCGTCAACAAAAATATATTAGTGTATTAACAGCACCTACTTGAGTACAGCTCACTTACCATTTTTCCCTTTGGAATGATTTCCAAATCAGTTATGCTCTGTGAGTTGGTTCCTCACTGAATTGTAACTTAGAGTCATAGTCATAGTAGAACATTGTAAACATTATGACAATTGTAGAGGTTTTCTGTATTCTGTAAAATAACACAGATATTTATATAGAACATGCAGACACGGGAGATGCACATTTGTTATGGATATGCAATATTATAGACAGTAACTGAGATGTTATTAGTTTGTGTTTCTAAACAATAATATGTATATTATAAAAGCTGTAGATACCTACTGCAGGATTATTCAACAACAGCTACATCAACTCAAGAAGTATTTAAATACTTAGATATTAAGCAACTATTTGTCCATTTTTCTTATTTGTTATATTCAAATTTCACAAATAAAAAAGTCCCTTTTGGATCTATTGCATCCAGGAGGGGATTATTATGGGAAGTCCTGCAAAATGACAATTTTGATAAACATTTCCCAAAATTTTGATTATCTTATAAAAGTCTTATCACAAGTTGAGAGCTATGGTAGGGGACCCATAGCTCTCAACCTCTTAACACTAAAATTCTGGACAAAGGCAAAAATAATGGGGGAACAAAGCCCTAAAAATAGGGACAAATTTTAAATATTGCTCTTATAAGCTTAGAAAGTTCCTACAATAAAAAGTTTTGTGTTAACATGCATTTTTCTGAGGGATATGAAGTCTGAAACTCAAATGCCTGTCATTTAGTGGATTCATTTCTCAATGATATACCACAAAAGCACAGAAAATCACAAATTTTATGAGGAGCAGACCAAAAATATGAGACACAAATCTGGACAGTTGAAAGGTTATGTCCCTTATAAATTCATTAAAGTGGTCTAAATAAATTGATAATGCTACCCAGGGTATTCAGGATTTCCCCATGAGATATTAGCTCAGAAACAAACAGTAAATAAAATCATATTGTTTTGCTGTCACTCATGTATAGGCAATATATTTGCATTTGTGCAGGCAATGAACATAAACCACCACACTCCAATTATAGCAATATATAACTTATGTCCTATAACCTTTTCTCCCCATGGTCATTCATCAGTGTCAGTCCCACTAAATATACTAACCCAATATCAGGCAAAATGTGACTTACGTTATTTAAAATATATGATATGCAATTCAGTATTACTTTTTTAAAATGCATTTTATCCTTCTTCCTTGACAAAGCACCTTGTTCAGTCATTTGTAAAATTATATGTGAAAAAACATAATGATGGCATTGTGCTACACATTATAGGTTCATAGGTAAGTACTAGGCTATCTGCCTGAGGGCATCTATAAGCCTAGCCATAATGTGTTGGCTTTCGCCGCCCCCTTAGATTAGTTCCCTGTGCCTCTGTCCAGCAGAGCCATTAGTTCCTTGTGCCTCTGTCCAGCAGAGCCACTGCAGTGATCTCCGGGGTAAATTTTCTGTTTCCCATCCACTCGTCCAGGTTTTTCTTGAAGAGTGTTAGTGAGGGGCTCTGCCTAATGTAGATTAGAATCCTGTTCCAAAGCATGGGGGAATCTCTGGGACAAGAAACTATCCCTCCAGCACGTCCTATTTATCATTGTGGTGAGGTTTAGATCTCTATAGCATGTGGCTCTCGGGGATTTTTTTTTTTTTTTTAGGTGGAGCATGTCCATCAATTCTGGGTTGGACATGGCCTTGTATGTCAGGCAGAGATCACCTCTGAGTAAACGGTATGCAGCTGAGTACAGCTGGAGTTTCTTCAGTCGGGCTGCATAGGGCATCTGTTTGAGGCCAGTAATCCTCTTGGTGAGGTACTTCTGTGGTCTTTCCAGCTGTTGCAGGTGTCTTGTAAGGTACATCCCAAATGGGACATTGTACTCTATGATGGTCTGATGAGTGATGAGTAGAGGGGCACAATAACCTCTTTTGTTCTAGATGCAAATTCTTTTGTGATTAGGTGGGCCACATAGAAGGATTTTCTAACCACCTTGGCAATATGATTATCAATGAAGTGATTACTATCTACTTGGGTCCCCGGATCCCTTATTACATTTTCTGTATTTAGGGGACTACCACGCATGTGATAGTTTGTGGGTACTTTGTTTTTTCCAAAGGGGATGACTATGCACTTTTTGGAATTTATCTTGAGGCCATGATTTTGACACCAGATATCCGTCTCAGTGAGACCCTTCTGGAGGATGTCTGTGTCAGCTGGAGAGTCAATTATGGCCCCCAGTTTGCAGTCGTCTGTGAACTTGGTCAGCCATAGTCCTCCTGTGCTTGCCTGTTCCTCTGAGAAGTATATACCTATTAGGAAAATGCATAATAGCAATGTGCATGCTTAGTACATTAAAGGCTTAAAAGGGTTAATACATTTATTCTCTTCATACTGCATGAATCTGCACAGCTATTAGAAACTTAATAAAAGACACTTTATTCTGCTTATGCAATGAAAATATGTGCAGCTACCGGAAACTTAATAAGAGACATTCTATTTCTGCTTATGCCATGAGAAAATGTGCAGCTGGTAGAAGCCTTGATAAAGAAAACAATAGATGTTTGAAAGCTTAAACCATAGTCAGCACTACTTGCACCAAAGCTAGAAATGTACCTTGAATCTAGACAAAATGTATTGCATGTATTAGAACTGTACAATGGAAGAATTGAAGAGACAAGGTGGGTGAAAATAAGCCCAAGGCCAGGTTGTTTTTCTCAAATGTTTTTGCAAGACAGCAATAATCTGATCATGTCAGCAATAAGCCTGGTAACATTTTTTGTATAACGTACAGAAAGCTGTGTCCAACTACGTCAGCAATAGATTAATAACATTTTCTATGTGACATGAAGAGAACTGTATAAGAATAACATACTGACCACCAGTAAGTCAGACAAACCTTGTACCTACATGCTTTGTCTCCTTGCTGCAAGTAATAAAAGGTGCCTTGCTTGAACCTAACGTGTATTGATCTTTGAAGTTTTTCCTTTTACAATACCAAACAGGAGGGGTCCCAGGACTGAGCCCTGGGGGACGCCACTTGTAACCAGTTTAGAGTCGGACCTAGAGCCTGCAACTCTCACAGTGTCAGTTGTAAACATGAGCCAATTGGCAACCCATCTCGTGACGTAGGCTGTTTATGTTCAGGCTGGTGAGCTTGTCTATAATACCAGAATGGGGAATGGTGTTGAAAGCCTTTGCGAGGTCTAGGTAGGCTGTGTGGACCTCCTTTCCCTCATCTAAAGCCTTGGTAACTGTCTCAAAGAAGTCCACCAGGTTTAGGAGGCATGATCTGCCCTTAACAAAGCCAGACTGGTTAGGGTCCAATGTTTGGAGGTTCCCAGTGTCTCTGTTAATGAATTCCATGATGAGGTGCTCCATAGCCTTGCAGACCAGGCTAGTCAGGCTTCTAGGGCGATAGTTCCCGGGGTCCGTTGTGGCTCCACCTTTGTGGAGCGGGATAACTGTTGCTGTGCGCCAGTCTATGGGTACATAGCCTGTAGAGAAGCTGGGTTTGAACAGTGTGTTTAGATGAGGGGTTAGTTCATTTTGGAGCTCGTGTAAGACACAGCCTGGGACACCGTCCAGTCCCATTGAAGCTGTGTTTTTGGCTTTGGATAGGGCTTTTATAACCTGTATGTCAGTGATTGCCGGGGCTCTACATTCTTCTGGTATGGTTATGGGCCCTTTAGGGGGTGGGGGGTGAAGTTTGCACTAACCCTGTCTGCCAGAATGCTGGCAATATCAGTCGGTTCACTGTATTTTGTGCCATTCTGCACTAACTCAGAGCAGATCTGAGAGTTTCCACTTAGGTTCTTGACATAGATGAAGAACGCTTTGTGGTCATCTTTGGAGTCCTTGGCAATTTTTCTTTCAAAGATAGCCTTGGATGATTTTAAGAGGGATTGTAGTTTCTTGCGGATACTGATCAGGGATGTCTTTCTTTCTTGGGATTTTACTCTTTTCTGTACTAGTTTCCTCCTTCTGTTGTATAAACGTTATCTAACTTCAACAAATTTAACAATACAGGCGTCAAATGAGTGATTCAGTAACAATAATACAGCCTAGAACTTCTTATTATTACTATATGCAAGATATACTAGGGTTTCCTAGCTGTCAGCAGTTTGACACTAAAAAACAGCAACTCCCATAATTCCAAAAGAAACCTCCTCCTTTTTACCTCTGTCCGGTTTACTTGCGCGTTAAGTGACGTCACTTGACTGCAACCTATTTTTCCCCCCGTTCAGTCGGTATTGATAGGCGGAGGTAGGACCCAAACAAGTTGCTTCATTTTGAGCGACATGGTTGATGAGTGGTACAACCGCCCAACTAGTGCTTGAGAAGGTTGGCCTATGGCCGTGGCTAAATGTGGACAGAAAAGTCATCATAAATAAAACATCTGTGTTAGGGTGAGAGGAGACGTGCAGCAGGTTTGGGAAGTTGCACTGTAGCTAGGAAATATGGTATGTGTTTTATGGTGATGTTAAGTGGATGTAGTTCTTTTTCGGGATTTATTATAGGATATCTGTTCTTGTCTTATCTGTTAAGATTGTCAAAGGACAAGGTGCTAATGCCTCACTTGGGCATTTAGCTTTGGTTTTGTGGCCAGGAGGGGGCAGGGTTTATATTATTTAAGTAATTACCCACTTTTACCAACAACTGAAATTCGCTTTGCTTGAGTCCGCTTGTATTGTGCATTACCTGTTCAGCTTTGTAAGCATTTAATTGTTTTACGATGTCTTGAATACCTTTTGGAGGGAGGATGCATGGTTGAGTCTGGGCCTGTACAAGTACGATAGTGTAGTCTGTCCTACCTTAAAAACCCTCCTCCCTTCTGGGTATGACAGTTATTAGTGCTTTGTTTCTTATTTGAGGGTGTTATATCTTTGAAATTTATTTCTTTGTAGTCCCTTGTGGCTGTGCTGAATTTACGTTGCCTTGATCACCAACAGCAGGAATTTATGAAGAAAAAAGAGTGAGATAACGGAGCACTTTTTTGTTACTGTTTACACCCCCCAGCTAACGCCTACAAAAATGCCCTCAGGAACTGATAGATTGTAATGTTTAGGAATTGTCAGAGTCGGCAGGATAACAATCCGGGGCACTGATCTGTCATTGCGTGGTACCATTCGGGGCAGAGAAGCTAATAGTATACGAAATGTTCGCTTTCTATATTCCTCAGGAAAATGCACCTGGTTACACCCATACTCGTTTTTCAGAGCCTAGGTCAGCTAAAACAGCTTGGAAGTGACGTCTGCAATATAGCTCTGTGCATATTATGTTTGGAGATGGAAATAATCCTTTAAGAAATGCAGTATAGATCTGTGCATGTCATGTTTGCAGACTGGAAATACTCCTTTAAGAAATTCCTTTTTGGGTTTTTTTAGACTGACATCATCTGTAAACGAAATGTATGTTTATTAGCTATGTGAAAATTGCAGTTAATAGCTTAAGGACCAGTAGCTCGAATCCTGAATACAGGATATACATTTATGGGTACACCACTATTCACAAGATCCACTTTTGTGGAACTTTAGTCATAATATGACTGGAAATGCGTGAGGGTGGGCTTTGAGGAAGGACTTAAGATGTGTTCTGTAGAAAAGGTAGTAGTTTACTTCCCTTCCTACAGACCACACATACCTGTTGTTTTGCAGGATTGATCAAAATTAAATGTATGGTCTCATTTTTGTGAAAGCAGCTCTGGAGGAGTAAAAAAAAATAACTGGAAAGAAATCGGAATTAAAATGGGTTGTAAGGCTCTGTGGTTGACAAAAAAAAAAAAACTTGACGGCGGTAGCTGAGGTTATAGTTACAAAGTGGCTAATCTCTTGTGCATAGTTTTGTTTTAGCATAATTAACAGTAGTGTAACTATTAGCAGATGTTACAAGTTATATTGGCCACATACAGCATCACCATACTCTGCCTGGAGATCTGTTGTAGATTTAGCGGGCAATTAATTATTCTAGGCTTAGTTGGTGGGTTACAGTTTCTACTTTGTTGAGTGCCCCCCCCCCATTGCATTGTGTATTTTCTGTAATTTTGTTTCTGTATTCCTTTATGAAATGGGAGGTTAAAGTGGTCAGATACAGCATGTTTTCAGTTTTTGAGCTGTTCTTTTCCCTGTGGGGGCAGCTTGCCACACGTGGCACTAACCTTCTGAGTTGTTTGTCAGGTTTGCCTTAGTTAAATGATTTATGTTACGTATATTTTTGTACTTATCTGACAGAATTCTCAGTGGGTGTGTCACTTTGACAATGGGACAAGTTCTTCAAACTATTCCACTTCATTTTAGTGAGCCATGAATGCAGTTGCTTTTTTTTTAATCGTTAACTAGTTGAATTGATGGTAGTTATGCTTAGCCTCATATAAGTTCTTTGAGCATTCTGATTTTTTACGGCTTTCAACTCTTTGACAGTGGTGATGAACACACACCTGCATGCTTTATTTTAATTCTGTATTTTGTTACTGCGTTATGACCTATAATAAATGAACAAGAGCTTGAGGATATGTATATATGATGCTTTTCCCAGTTGCGAGTTGTAAGTGATTTTTTTTTTCCAATTATATTTGGTTGTGATGTAACAATATCTGAAATGTCATGCCTGTCATTTTCATGTAATATATTTTGGTATTTTTAACAAAAGTTTCTCTAGACTGTAGCTTTTTGTATTTTTGTGTGCTATTGCTAAGTGGCATTATCTTCCAGTTTTATAGATGTGACTATTTTCCCCTCCACCTAGACACTGCATCTGGGTCATATGTCCCTTTTGACAGCTGAGGGCAAGGGGGTTGGGCCTGAGCTGTTTTAATAATCTTTTCTGTCCAAGTTCCTCTGAGATGCTTTGGGCTTTGACACTCTTGACTTTTTTTTTTTTTTTTTTTTTTTGTTCTTGCCGTTTTAAAGTTTAAAAAGTGGTTAAAAGAACATGAGTAAGTTATGATGCTTGCATTTCAGTGTGAAGTATAGGACATGTCTGATGTTCTGGTGTAGAAGGCTTTTGTAGTAAGTTGTTTGATTCTGAAATAGGATGTATAGGGAGTGTGTGGTTGGTTAATGCTGATTTGTTTGGCTGTATGAATTGTATTGCGCTCTTGTGTTAGCTTGCATTGGCAAACTGTAGTTGAAAAGGATTGGTGTAAACGGTACATTTTGTCATTTGTATTAATTTAATTTATTGTTTTTGAACTGTTTCTGCTATAGCTGGGTTGTCCACAGTTTTTTGTTTTCCTCAGAAGCATGTGTAGCCTTTAAAAGAAGGCTTTAGTGTGTGTGTGTGTGTGTGTGTGTGTGTGTGTGTGTGTGTGTGTGTGTGTGTGCGCGCGGGGGGGGGGTCATACACTGGCAGAATGAAGTTCAGTGCGCACAGTGTCTTGAGTAGCAGACAAGAAATCAGGTTGCCTCCTGGATCAAATAAAAGATTTTGGTGCTTTTGCAGTCACAAGGGAGAAAAACTTAGGAATCAGGAAAGGAACAGTAAAAGAGAGAGAAAAAAGTTCCAGGGTGTACAAGTTACTGCTTCTTAATAATTTTGGCCATAAATAGAGTTGTTCATTTTGGTGAAAAACTTGTCAGAGTTCTCAAAAAAGGAGTCTAGGTCTTCATTAGGATGAAGAATAGGTTTCAACATTTTTTTTAATACAAACCTGGAATTCCTACCTTACCTGACAAGAGGAATCCAGTAATTAGTTGACTTGTTGGGTCACCCTATATCAGAGTCCTCCACTCCTTTGCAGACATTGCCTCCACAGTTGGATTTTCTTTAACAGTTTGTCTTTATTTATAAAAATGCTTGTCATTCTATGCATAATATCCAAAAGTCACAACAGTTTTCTAACAAACTTTCATATGCAGAGTGTCCTATACGAAGGTTACAAGATAATTTTGCAATGCCAAACTGTTTTGACTTCAAAAGGTATCTTGACTTGTGACAAGCCCCCTTCCGAAGTCTCTGGTGGGAAAAGGGATATTTGAAAAGAGTACCCCCCCCAGGAGCTGGGTTCTATTAAAAGGTTTTCTAATGCCAAAGTTATCAAGAAAAGGCAGTCCATGTTGAAGCTGTCCTTGGAACAAGTCTCTTAATGGGGAAAAGAATTTGAAGTGTTTCTGGAGTGCCCTTTTAATTTTTAGTACAGAAAGGGATTTTAAAGTTTACAATTATACCATCTTAAATGTAACCCAAGAAATGGTTGACTCTTTTTCTAAAGGCCTGTCCTTTGTTCCTGATCCTACCATGGACCCTGTTAACACTATAATTGATTTGAAATTGTTTGTCCGTAAACTGAACCTGAATGCCCTTTTGGGAAGTACGTCTACCCTTACTACCTCCCTTAAGGTTTCAAGCCTCTTCAATCCACCTTTACATTCTAATTTAAACACATTTAAAAAGATGTGCGAGATTGATCTAAGGGCTATTGCTGCCAATAAGGCTTGCAGTAAGTATCCTAACATTAATATTACTAGGAATCAACATGAATTTATGAACCTAGTACGAGAATGTAATATGAGTGATGAAACCTGATAAAGGGGGTGGGCTGGTGTTTATGGACTATGACATCTATGTTGAAAATATGAGAACAGCTCGATACTGATGCATATGTAGTAGCCAGCTTGAATGAGGTTAATATGGCTTATAAAAGAATTGTCTAATTTGAATGACCTCTTTCTAGAAGGCAGTATAGATATAGATCTACATCATTATTTGACCATGATTGCTCCTAAGTTACCAGTCTTATTTGGCACACCCAAGATCCACAGAAGGATTAACGACCCTCCCTTTAGGCCTATTGTAGATGGGCGTGGGTCCATAACATATGGTTGTGCCAAGTATATAGATAGTGTTTTAAGGCCACTAGTGGAACAGGAGTCTCAAATTTATAAAGACTCCTGGAGTTTTTTGAATAACATAAATAACATTCTGTTCCACCAAGAATACTGGTTCCTCACAATTGATGTGAGGGACCTATATACTGTGATACCTCAGAAGTTGGGTTTGGAATGGATTAGAGAATTTATGTAGGCAGATGGATAACAACAATATCTATTTGGTTGAAATTCTTTTGGAATTTGTTTTAACTAACAACTTCATGGTCTTCGATGGGCAAATATACCTCCAGAAAACAGGGGTGGCAATGGGGTCACCCTGTGGAGGAAGTTTCGCTAACTGTATAATGGCATTTCCCTCATGACCGATTTTTTTCCACTTACATTTTGCAGGAGAATAACATCAATTTTCTGGATATTCATTTGGTTAAGGATGTGGCTAATTCCAGATATAAAAGTACCATATATAGAAAGCCTACCTATTCCAGTTATTTCCTGCATTTCACTAGCTGTCACCTTACCATCAGAAATAAGCTGTTAAGGGACAGATGGGTAAGGGCAGCTAGGATGGTTACCGATGAAAGTGACTTCATAGATGAATGTACATATTTGGGGTCCATGTTTACTAACGGAGGTTATCTGTTAAATATGATAGTTAATATTACCTCTGAAGTTATCCACAAGCGCCAAACAGGCCACTTAAACCACTTTTGTTTAATAACAATAACCAAATTGTGGATGCAATAAGTATTCAACATCATTCTAGGATAAAGAATAGTGAACACATGTTTAAGACTAGTTTTTTGTGCACATATAGTTTGGAGCACCATCAAATAAGGGAAATCCTAAATAAAACTGGGCTCTTATCATTGAGGACAGTCATCTGTTTAGTTTATTTGGGGCTAAACCTCAAATTACTTATAGAAAAGAAGCTAACCTCAAATCAGTTCTTGAGCCGAATAAACATGGAACCCATGGGAAGAACTATGGCATGGCACATTGTGGGGCATGCCAACAATGTAGGCATGCAAGTTGAGATGCCAGGGTTAAGATCAGAGATAAGATGTACAAAAGTAATGGTAGGTTTAATTGTGAGACCAAAGTGGTGGTGGTCTACTCAGCTTGCTGTGAAAAATACGCTGCTTTTTATATAGGTAAAACTGAAAGGAATTTGAAGCGGCGCATTTATGAGCACTAATATGCCATTAACAAAAAAAAAAATGCATCTAATGCTTTAGCTAGGCATATTATGGTTTTTCTTTACCATTATTTTAAATTGTCTGTGCTTAAATGTTTAAGAATTGATTTGAGAGGGGGGCCCTGGCATTTACAACTGGAAATGGAAGAATTGTTTTGGCAGATTAGAACTGCAGCCTAAATTTGTCTAGTGTTAAATGAATATGCTTCAGTGAAAAGTATTCTTAAACATCTTACCCTTAGAAGATAGTGGTGGTAAATTGAAATTGGCGTCCTTTGGTTATTGGTACATAATTTGGGGTTTATGTCATTGGTTGTAAGTAACACTGTTTTGTGTATGGGACTCTAAAGTAAAGTAGGTTATTTCACGATTTTTAAGTTACATATATTTTTTGTATAATTTTATATATATATTTTTGTATATATACACCCATTTGGGTGCCCGATAGTATGGATTTTTCATGATTCAGTTTACTAGCTGCTGGGTTTATAATAACTTTGTTTTAATTTGCAACTATTACGAAATAGTTTTTAATAACTTCAGTAGAGTGTTGCTGTTTTTATGTTTAAAATGCAACTTTGTTGCCTTTTTAGTTTTATGGGTACTACTTTTTATAATTTTAAATGTGGTTAGTGATGAAGCCGACCTGGTATGGGCTTGTGTTGCCGTACAGTATGCCCATACTGAAGGGTGGCTGTCGGGCTCCTTTAAGGGAATTTTTTAAGTTTATCGATTTCTTAATTGAATTATTGTTGTAGCACTGCTTTTATATAAGGGTGCTTAATTAGTTTGTTTTTTGTCTGAAGAAGGAGAGGCGTCGACCTACTCTGAAAGTGCTAAATAAACAGTTTGGAATTTTATCATTGTGACTGCTCGCTCTATTTCGCCTTTTGTGGTTTTTGGAAAGCATCGTGGTCTGTCGACCATGTCATCCCAGGCAGACAGATACTGAATCCCTTTAGAATGGCACCAGAAGCTTAGCCAATTGTTGAAGTCAATCATTTTGTCATTGTACTGCGGCATCATTCTGGGTGATGGCAGAATGCTACTCGGGGCTAAAGTCATACCTGCTTGGGCTACAAGATCGGAGAGCTCTTCCATGTCTCTTTTCATGTAGTCCAGGGAGATTCATCTCGGGTTGTTCACACCAACATGGACATTGACAGAGTCATATTTGTACTTGTTGTGGAGTGACCTGAGTGCGTGGGTTATGTGGTGGACCCTGGCACCTGACAGGCAGCTGACAGTAACCTTCTTTTTGTTTAGCCTGGTGAGTGGGACGTCAGTGTGCCCGACTATAGAGTTGCTTATGACTAGTGTGTTGGGTACGTTGTTTTGCCTTACTGGTTGTGGTTGAGTGGCACACTGAATCTGCGGGCTATGTGTCATTTGGGTTGTGTTGGGGGGGTGGAGGTTGCTTGCATTTCTGCTTTGGAGGTCTCTGTTGCTTGAGCAGATTATTACTGAGAGCCTCCGCGAATGTTTTTGTGTTTCTGTGTGTGGATTTTGGTGGTGTCGATTTAGTGAGACTTATGTGATTGGTGTGGTGCAAGTGTGGGAGGAAATCCACGTGACCACATGGAGGACATGCAGACTCCGCACAGAAGGCACCCAGCTGAGAATTGAACTGGAGAACCTCTTGCTGTGAGGTGGCAATGCTAACCAGTGCACCACCGTGGTCGCCCGATCTTTTCAACACTTAACAACAGAAATTTGATTGGGCAAGTTATGATTTTGAAATTGGGTTGTAATATCTTTGCCATGTATTTAGGAATGTATTAGCTTTCTTAATCATGTGTTTGTTTGGATTAGTATTTAGATGTTTGTGGCTTTGTATTTTTTGATTCTGATGAGGTCTTATAATTTCGAACTGGACATAATCAAATATGTTAAACTTTTTGTTTATATACTAATCAGTGTTTTTTAGTTTCAAGTGGAAATGCTTGAGTACATTTGGTGTTTTGTTAAAGATTAGACCAATTTAAGGTGGAATTATGATTTCCAGCATGACTTCATCATACTTGTTTCGTGGAACTTGTATTGGGTAAAAAGTAATTTAGATTTGATTTCCAACCAGATATTTTGGACTTCCTAGATTTGGTTACCCATTTTGGTGTAATGAAAATTTCTTTCTTGCCATTCCTCCTTTTGAGTAACGTTTCATAAATTTTATTCTCCTAGTCCAAAAACAGCCTTTTATACAATGTTCTCATCACTGTTTTAGTAGAGACCTGTTGCATTTGTGCCTTAATTAACAACTGACATTGTAGTGCCTTGTTACTTTTGCCTCTTGTGCTACTCCCTGCTGATGATAATTAAGCCAAGCATTCGTTCTCTCTAAATTGTAAAGTCTGTAACTTGATTCCAGCCGCGCCTCTCCTCATTCTCTTTCATTTGCTCCTACAGCACTAAGGCCCTGTATCCTTTTTAAACCAGCTTTTCAGTGTAGGATTTATATTTCCATTTTGCAAAACCATTGTAATAGAGATTCAGTCTTTTGTTTTTCAAACCTGCTGTACCTTGTACATCTCCTTGTAGCCTTGCAGATGTTAAGATGTGCTGTTCCTCATTTTCCTCCGATACTGCTGTCGGGTATTCAGCCTCCTCACTCCTAGATCATCTTCCCCTTCCATGCTTACCATCTGTGTTTCCATCCCAAACAATAATTCTTATCGCATAATGGATAAGCTAACCTCAGTTGTGCTGCTCTGAATTATTGGGTATTTTCAAGCCTCCCTTTTTCTGGAAGAATGTGTATCCCTCTGGCTTTCCTCATGCTAGATGAATTTTCATTAATTTGTTCCACAGAGGCTATTAGACAGTCTTCCATTGTAGATTATCCGGGTGGAAAACTGACATTTCTGTGCTTTGATTGATTTATCTGACTTTGGGTATTAAAATGCATATCCAACTTTTTATAAATTTTGCATTCTTACTGTTAATTGTTCTCCGTGGGTCTCTTGGTGCCTCTTCACTCTTGATTGCCCACGCAGATAATTCATTGTGTTCCCTCAAATGTGGAGATTTTGGACCATTTTGAAAGTGGAGTATAGTTCATTGGATAGCCCTAGTTTTCATTTCATTGACCTTGTATGATGAGATACCAGTGAACTGTTGGAAGAACAGTTAAAAATACAATTTAATAAAAAAAAGGGAGATTTCTTTAAAGAGTGTCATCTTAAACGGAGAGTGCTGTATTTCTTTAGCTTGTTCCAAGAGAACCCATGTGTTATTGCTCAGTCCCACTTTCTCTGGTAGTGGTTCAAGATGAAGGCAGTTTAGATAGGACAACCTCTCTCTCTTTCAAATTTAAATATTTGAGTGAATTTATTTAGTTTTAATTTTGCTTCAGCTCACTGTTGTAATTGGATTAAGACCACCTCCATGATTTCTTTAGAGACCATGAATCTTCTCCGAACCTCCCAAAGACCATCCCAATTAACTCCTCCCCAGCATCCTTATTTTTAACAGCCTCCTGAATCACTTCCATTTTTGATGTCGCCTACCAGGAGTAAATCTGCCTTGATTTTGATACAGAAGTCTACTTGTCATTTTTGCCAAATTGTCAGCAAGAACTGACATTTTATAATTGTGGTTTAGTATTAATATTGGTCTGCATGATATAGCCTTCCATTCCTTGAGTATAATGTTTTAATAGAGCTCTTTTTCAGGACACTAGAATGCGTTTTTTTCTGAAAACTCTCTTGAGGTCTGGGCAATTCAGTTTAATAATTTCTTGCTCCCTTTCTGAGTTGTACCCTCCAGTGTAATTTTTTAAAGGGTTCCACCTCCTCTCAAAGTATGTTAAAGTTAGACCTGTCAGGAACTCTTCACCCTCTGTCTCCACTCCTTATCTGTCTACTGTATAGTCTTTGGTAGTAAATGTAAAGTATTTTAGCAGTTTTGGTGGGATTATTTTAAGTCCCAGGATCACCTTTTTTGTAACCTTTTGGCACTGTAATTTGCATGCTAGCAACTTTTGCCTCTTTGGAGTGTTTTCAAAAAATAATTGAGGTGGTGTTATTTAAGGTAGAGTCTTTAATATATTCCAGTTGCATTCCTTTAGTGTGGAAATAATCTCACAAAGTTTAACAAAGAAACCTTTGTGTTTGATTATATGCTATCTTGTATAGAGAAGGCTTTGCCTCCACAGGGCGGTTGTTGTGTTACTGCCTGGAGGAATATAGAGGCCCACTATGGTTATGGACTTCTGAGTTTACTGTTAGTTTGTGACTATGATTTCAGCATCATTAAAAGGAATGTTAAGGTAATGGGAGGGTGGTGATTTTTGTTTGCTATATAGGTTCATAGGTTGGTACTGGGCTATCTGCCCGAAGGCATGTATTAGCCCAACCACGTTGTGCGGTATTCACCGCCCCATTAGTAGTTCCCTAGACCCTCGTACTAGCAGCTAGTACCTTTGGCCCCTATCTAGTAGTGCTGTTGGTGTGATCCCCGGTGTGAACTTTCTTATGTTATGTAGTCCTATCTCGCCTACTTTCTTCACTTGTGGGTTCGGAGCCGAATGTCTGCTCCGACTCGGCCTATCTACTAGCTCGAAAGTCTTTGATTGGCTGGGCTAAGATGGTATCCCACAACACACTGCTCCACATCCCCAGATCTCATTTGCCACTTGTAGAGTTCGGACGTGGTCTCGACTTGGCTGTGGCTAAGTATTGAAAGTCTTTTTTCACACAAAAAAAAAAAAAAAAAAAATTTTTTTGCTAATTCTTGGCTAAAATAACTCTGTTATTCTATAGAGTGGTTCTTAGTGGTGTTGCTGCATTGTTTTTGTAGTGTAAAAGTGTGTTGTGTGTGGTATCCCTTACACCCTCTGGCTAGGCCCGTTTGTTAGAGGACCTAGTCCTCCTTGTGTGCTTGCTTGGTTAGTTTTTTCTAAATTTAAGTTGAGAACCATTTTAATTAGAGGTTCTCCCCTGTGCCTGTGTGTTTCGTGTTTCTGTGTTAGCTGTTTCCCGCCCTTTTGGTAGCGGCTGCTACTATTTGTTAGAATGTCTAAGGAACAAAAAGAGCATAAGCCCTCGGGCTTTAAAAAGTGTACCAAGTGTGCCTATAAAATGTCTATCACAGATGGTCACTCGGTCTGTGTTTACTGTCTTGGAGCCATCCACCTTTAGGAGTCGTGCAGTTTCTGCCACGCCTTTAGTCCTCGGGTGCTCCAAGAGAGGAAAAACAAATTGATCCCAAAAGGGACTGCTAAAACCGTCCTTTTGAGGAGGATTTAGCTTCGGCTCCCAGTCTAAGTCCTCCAAATCCATGAAGAGGTCGCCGTCTCCATCTATTGTTTCGGAGCCACCTTATAAAATTTCCATTCTGGAATCTGCTTCCTCGGCTCCACCGACTTCGGGGCCGCAGGAAGTAACTGTATCGACTGACTCTGCGGCCGCTCTGATAATTTTGGAACCGATTCGGAGCCGGTCGCCAAGTTTAAGGCAAGCTTCTCCAGATAGGTCTGCTTCTCCATCAATTTCCTCCAAATCCTCCAGGCTTTCCGATTTGGATGTAGATAGGGTGGTGCAGAGGCTCCTACAGTCGCCGGTGTTGGCCAAACTTTTCTCGGCTCCGACCCAGTCGGCTCCGGAGCCAGCTCTGTTTGTTGTACCTGCTATTCCTCGTCCGAGCGCATCCTTGTCGTCGGAGCCGGTAAGGTCCACTCCGAGGGATGTTCTGGTGCCGATTCCCCAGCGGGGTTTATCGGTGCCAGCATCGGCTCCGTCCTTGTCGGCTCTGTCCACAGGGTTCGAGACTCGGGTCTCCTCCATCGGGCCCGAGGGGGATGTCTTGCAGCACCAGTTGGTGCCGAGCCTTCCCCTGGGCGCCTCGGCGACGGGGACTCCGGTCGCAGTCATGGCCTTGGAAGGTGGTCGGTCCTCCGATTCGGGAGGTCCCGCCTTCGAGGCTATGTAGAGCATGCTGGCTAGGTCAGCTACTTCTCTCGGATCGGTCCTTCCATCCCCTACAACACCAGCGAGAGCTTCTGACATCCACCTATCCTTGGACAGCAGGGTGCAAGGGCCTAAGGACACCCCCATGAGTGGTCCCCTTCTTTCTGAGGGGCCCTCAGTCTGTGCCTGAGGAACCCCCCAGAAAGAAAGCTTGCAAGAGGAAGCACACAGACTCCCAGGACGAGTCCCTCACTTCCGATACTGACCTCGAGGAGTTGGAGGGGTTCCCTAAGTATTCCTCTGAGGATGTTTCATTCTCCGATATATCCTGGAGATCTTGAGACTGGCCTTCCAAAACCCCTTCCGAGAAGGAGTTAGTATTCCTTATGGCTTTTGGCGCCCAGCCCTCCGCCTCCTGGGTGTCTCCAACTTTCGAGCTCCTGGACCTTATCTGTCGAAGGGTGTGGGAGACTCCTGACTCTGTGGAGCCGGTTCCTCGACGCCCCAACAAATCTTTGTCTGCTCCCCAAGGGAAAGAATTTTTGACAAAGGGAGTCCCGGTAGATGCTTTGGTGGTGGCGGCTGCCACACAGAAGGAAGTTGCTGAGTCTTCCTCTTCGGTCCATCCCCCTAACAAGGAGTCTAGGATGATGGATCGGTACGGGAAGCGTACACTATCTTCAGCAACCTTTACCTTGCGGTCATTGAATTATTTGTCTCATTTCACGCGGCTCCAAACGGGTAACATACCTGAGGCGGTGACTCAAACAGTCAACGCACAGCTCTCTACCCCTCAACTCCATTGCTAACTCATCCATGCGACTGATTTTGTACGCGGCCGAAGGAGCTAGTAGGGCGGCTAGTTCAGGGTGGCCCTCAGGAGGTAAGCCTGTCTACGTCTGTGTCATTTTGTGAAGGCCTTTAAGTCTTCCTTTACTGATTTCCCCCCCCCCCTTCCATGGTTCCTCCTTGTTCAGGACCAAAGTCAAAGACACGCTCCCCAGGTGCGAGCAAGAGGGAAAGACCTTGTCTGTCGTGGGAGTCAATTTTTCCCTCCCGTCAAGGCCTTATTCCAAGGCTCAGCGAGGGGGAAATATGCGATTTCAAAAAATCGCAAAGGTCCTTTCCTACCAAGACAGTGAGACCCCCGTGAGGCAGGGGAGGGGGGTCATATTCAGGGAGACGTCGCCCCAGAGGCAGAGGGGGCCCCCGCAATTTGGGGGACCATGATTCTTTCAGCGGTTCCCCATACTCTCATTCCTGAGGGTGTGCCCGGCTGTGCTTCTCCGGAGCCAGTCGGGGGTCGAATCTCCCAGTATCCGTAAGCCTGGGTCAGCATCACCCAGGACAGATGGATATTGGGGATAATCACTGGAGGTTACACCATTCCATTTCCCTCCACACCTCCTCCCATCAGAAGGATCCCAGACGTTCCACCCAGTCAAAGGGGTCGGGCAGCAACAGAGGTTTCTCAGCTGCTAGAAAAAGGAGTCATCCAACCAGTCCCCCCAGACCAGATTGGATTAGGGACTTGCTCGAGATTCTGGTGCCGAAAAAAAACGGGGGACCTGAGACCCATTTTGGATCTCAGCCGACTCGATCATTATGTACACAAGTCCAAATTCCGGATGGTCATGCTGCAATCAATTCTCCCTTTATTGGGAAAGGAAGTATGGATGTGCTCCATCGACCTGAAGGATGCTTATTAGCACATCAAAATGGACAGCGCATCCAGATGTCATCTACACTTCCAGCTGGGAGCCAGGCACTTCCAGTTTCGAGCCCTGCCCTTTGGTCTCACCACAGTCCCCAGGGTGTTCACCAAGTGCATGGCAGTGGTGACGGCTCATTTGAGATGTCAAGGATTCCAGGTGTTTCCTTACCTGGACGACTGGCTCCTATCCGCCTCCACCAAGCATCTACTTCTTCAAAACAGAGATACTGTTATCGATCTTTGTCACCAGTTAGGCATCACAATAAACTGGAAAAAATCTGCCTTGCTACCTTCACAACGTGTCTTATTTATAGGAGCAGAGTTGGAAACTATTCAGTTGAGAGCATTCCTACCTATGGAAAGGATCACAGGGTTACGACAGGTTCAGATGATGATGCCTGTGGCATGCGTGAGGGCAAGACTAGTGTTTCAGTTACTGGGGACAATAGCATCCACTATCATGATGGTCCCGTTAGTGAGGTTGCATATGAGGATCCTACAGTGGCTCCTATTTGCCCAGTGGTCCTTTCAAAGACTACCACTATCCCATCCAATCTTAATCACAGGCAGATGCAACCAGGACCTCAGTTGGTGGCTATGCACCAACAATTTAGACGTAGGGAAACCCTTTGTTTCACCCAACCCGGTGGTCACAGTGACCACGGACGCCTCCTGGATAGGGTGGGGGTTCAAGTCACGTGGCGGAGCATGAGATAGACTTGCACATAAATGTCCTGGAGATGAGGGCAGTGCTCCTAGCATTGCAGGCACTTCAAGATGTCCTCCCCTTAGGGACTATTGCGATACACTCTGACAGTATGTCAGTAGTATGGTATCTCCACAAACAAGGAGGAACCAGATCGTACCCACTATGCAGGGAGGCCATGAGAGTGTGGAATTGGGCGACAGCTTCCCAGCGGGCCTTGGGGGCAACGCACATCCCGGGGAAAACCAATGTGATCGCAGACAGGCTAAGCAGGGCGATCATCATGCCTTACGAGTGGTCACTGAACCGCCAGGTGGCGGACAGCATATTCAGCAAATGGGGTCAACCTTGCTGCGACTTTTTGCCAGCCCTCTCATGCGAAATGCAGCGAATACGTCTCGCTGATTCCCCCCCCCCACCGGGGGGATCTCCAAGGGACGCTCTGGCGCACAGTTGGCCCTTGGGTCTGCTGTATGCTTTCCCTCCGTTCCCCCTTATCTCGAGGGTGATCAAGAAAGCGCTATCCTTGGGAAGCAGATTGATTCTGATCGCGCCACACTGGCCTTGACAAGTATGGTTCCCCTTCCTTCAACCTTACATCGTGGATGCTCCTTGGACTCTGGACCCTTGTCGGGACAGCTCCACTCTTCCCTGGAGACACTCTGGCTGACCGCCTGGCTATTCCACTTCCATCCGTAGTCAGGTGTCACGATTTTTCTCCTGATGTAGTCCATATTATTTCGTCCTCTCATAAGCCGTCCACTAGGAAAATCTACTCTAGCAAGTGGAAAAGGTTTTCAATATGGGCCCAGTCAAAAGGTATTGACCCCTTCACGGCTCCAATTGACTCTGTTTTGGAATTTTTGTCTCGTTTATTCTACCAAGGGTCTGCCAAGGATCTGCATCAGCCACCATCAAAGTTCAGCTAGCAGCTATTTCTAATTATCATGTGGCTTATGGACCTAGCTTAATGGCACACAGGCTGTGTAGAGCTTTCATGAAAGGTACTCTTCTCCTTCGTCCCCCTGTATCATAACCTGTTATGCCCTGGGACTTCAATTTTGTTCTGCAGGCCCTCACTCTCCCACCTTTTGAGCCCACGGCTTCCTGCGATTTAAAATTCCTTACTTGGAAGTCTGCCTTTCTGATGGCTGTTACATCAGCCCGAAGAGTATCAGAACTCCAGGCCCTATCAGTCAAGCCCCCCATATTTGATGTTCCATAAAGATAGGGTCTTTCTCGGACCGAACCCATCCTTTCTTCCCAAGGTGGCTTCCTTATTTAATATTAATCAGTCCATTGAGTTGCCGGTCTTCTTCCCCAACTTCTCTAATAAGGCAGAGTACCAGTTTCACCTGTTGGATGTTCATAGGCAACTACGCTTTTATCTACACAGGACTACAGAATGGCGGAAGTCAGACCAGCTCTTCGTTTCATTCTCGGAAAATCGCTTGGGGTCTGCGGTCTCCAAAGTCACCATTTCTAGGTGGATAGCTGGTTGCATCTCTCTTATTTACCAGGCAGAGGGAAAGAGCCTGACTTTTCCAGTCAGAGCACATTCTACCAGAGCAATACTTCCACAGCCTTTCAGGCTAGGTTATCGATGGATGATATATGTGCAGCTGCAACATGGGCTTCTCCTCGTATGTTTATTTCATATTACAAATTGGATATGGTGTCCAGGGGCAGGTCATCCTTTGGCTCCACAGTGCTCAGGAGTATTTTCCATTGAGCCACCTAGGATGTAGGTGCTAGGGACTCTGTCCCACAAGTGAATAATGTAGGCGAGATAGGACTACATAACATCAGTTGGTTATGTACTCACCATAACGTTAGATATATGTAGTCCATCTCACTTCACATTCTTCATTACCCACCCACCGTCCTCCACGCCTGGAGAATTTGGAGGATCCCCTGGTATACCTCATGTCACTAGTCCCTTTGGACAGTTTGTTGGATCTCGTTGTCATGAGTATGTGTGTGTGTTTGGGCAATAGATATGATTTTTCTGTTGGCAGCAAACGAGATCTGGGGATGTGGAGCAGTGTATTGTGGGATACCATCTTAGCCCAGCCAATCAAAGACTTTCGAGCTAGTAGATAGGCCGAGTCGGAGCTGACATTCAGCTCCAAACCCACAAGTGAAGAATGTGAGGTGAGATGGACTACATACATCTAGCGTTATGGGGAGTACATAACTAATTGTTACTCATCCACTCATCAAGGTTCCTCTTGAAGAGTGATAGTGAGGGGCTCCGTCTTATGTAGATTGGGACCCTGTTCCATAGTAAGAGAAGTCTCTACGAAGGTAATCTCTCTCTCTCTCTCTCTCTCTCTCTCTCTCTAGCATGTTCTATTCATTGTTGTGTTGAGATTTATATCCCTAGAGCGTGTAGCTCGAGTAGATTTGGTTTTGCTAAAATGGAGCATGTTCAACAATTCTGGGTTGGACATGCCTCTGTACATTAGACAGAGATCGCCTCTGAGAAAGTGGTATGCAACAGAGAACAGTCTTGGCTTTTTCAGTCGTGCTGCATACGGCAACTGTTTGAGGCCAGTAATCCTCTTGGTTGGGTACCTCTGTGGTCTCTCCAGCTGCTGGAGATGTCTAGCCAGGTACATTCCAATTGGTGCATTGTACTCAATGGGTCTGATGAGGGAAGAGTAGAGGGGCACCATTACATCCTTAGATCTTGATGCGAACCCTTTCGTGATCAGATGGGGTCACACAGAAGGATTTTCTAACCACTTTGGCAACATGGTTATCAAAGGAAAGCTGACTGTCTACTTGGGTCCCTAGATCCCTTATTTCTTCTTCAGAGTTCAGGGGATTCCCTCCTATGTTGTAGTTTGCGGGTACTCTGTTTTTTCCAAAGGGGATTACTAAGCATTTTTTTTGCATTTAGCTTGTGACCATGGCTTTGACACCATGCATCAGTCTCATTTAGGCCCTTCTGGAGGATCTCCATGTCTGCCGGAGACTCTATTATAGCACCCAGTTTGCAGTCGTCCGCAAACTTAGTCTGCCACAGCCTTCCGTGCTTGCCTGTACTTCTGAGAAGTATATGCCAAACAGGAGGGGCCCCAGGACAGAACCCTGAGGCACACCACTCGTTACTGGTCTGGATTCGGACATAGATCCCCGCTTCTCTTACTTTATGGGATCTGTCTGAGAACCAGTTTGCGATCCATCTTGTGACGGTTAGGGTTTATGCCCAGGCTGGTGAGCTTATCAATAATACCTGAATGGGGAATAGTGTCAAATGCTTTAGCAAGGTCAAGGTAAGCCGTGTATACCTCCTTTCCCTTATCTGTAGCCTGAGTAACTGTCTCAAAGAAATCCACCAAGTTCAGGAGGCATGATCTGCACTTGACGAAGCCGAACCGTGTGGGGTCCAGCGACTGGAGGTTCCCAATCTCTCCATTTATGAGTTCCATAATGATTCGCTCCATAGCCTTACAGATCAGACTGGTCAGGCTTATTAATCTGTAGTTCCCAGGGTCAGATGTGGCCCCACCCTTGTGTAGCGGGACCACCGTTGCCATGCACCAGTCTATGGGCACATATCCTGTGGAGAGGCTGAGGTATTAAGATGCGGGGTTAATTCCTTTTGGAGCTCGTGTATGACACAGCCTGGGACACCATCTGCTCCCATGGAGGCAGTGTTTTTAGCTTTAGATAGAGCCTTGTTAGCCAACATATCAGTAATAATTGGACTTACACAATCCCCTGAAATGGTAATAGGCACTGTAGGTGGTGAGGAGGGGGGTTGAATTTGCACTGAACCTGTTGGCCAAGATGTTGGCAATGTCAGAAGGGTCAGTGTATTTTGTTCCATTTTGTACTAGCTTAGAACAGACCTGAGTGTTGCCGTTAGGTTTTTGACGTAGCCATAGAAGGCCTTATGATTATCCTTGGCAACTTTCTTTTCAAAATTAGCTTTAGTTGACTTGATGAGGGCCCTCAGTTTCTTACTAATGCTGATCAGGGATGATTTTTCTACTTGAGATTTGGCCTTTTTGTACAAGTCTCCTCCTTTTATTGTAAAGTTTGCTTATGGCCGGGGTCCACCAGACTGGTTTCTTCTTGCTTGAGGAAGGAGTCTTTATTTTATTTTGGATAGCATGGTCTTTGCAATCCTGAAGATGCATATAGAGTGCCTTGGTGTAGGATTCCGCATCCTGGGTATCATCATCCTTCTGCAAGGGAATAGTGAAGCTTTCCACTTTGGATGCAAGTAGTTTGAAGTTTGCTTTGGAAAGGTTTTTGACTATGGTTACTCTGGGGGAGGTGGAGGGGTGAGGATGTCCAGGGTTAGATCAGTTTGTGGTCGGATCTGACCAAGGAGGGAGTGATAACGGGTATGGTACAGTGGGCGCCCATATTTGTGATGATTAAATCCAATATGTTGTCCCCTCTGGTGGGAGAACATACTAGTTGTTCAAGGGCATTTGAATTTATAAATTTTATAAATCGCTGAGCATAGGAGTTGGAACATTGGTAGTTCGCCCAGTCTATACCAGGGTAGTACAAATCACCAAAGATTATGGTGTTGGGTAGGACCTTTATATTTTCCAATGTCTCAAGGAATGCAGAGTGAGCATCTTGGGACATGGTGGGCGATCTATAACCAGCTACGACTTGAAATGTGGTTTTGCCTGCTGATAGTTGCGCATGGATGATCTCTGGGGCATCATGCTGCGCTACTAACCTGGAGATATGGGTATCCTTGATGAATATGGATACACCTCCGCCCTTTGTACTGCGATCTAGTAACTGAGGCCGGAAGGTATGATATGAATTGTAACCTGGCAGTGCTGGGGTGCTCTCTCTTGAGCCTTGAACCAGGTTTCCGTCACTGCACAAACATTGATTTTCTCCATGCTGAGGAGAGCCTCGAGTGTGTGCATTTTGAGGTTGAGACTTCTGGCGTTGAGTAGCATTACACTTTAGTTTTTGGTTACCTGTGCTGGTTATGATGGTTGGTTTGTCCTTTGAGCCTTGGCCTAAAAAAGGCACTATGGGGACGGCAAGAGCCTTGGCCAGTATTCTAAAACCTAGGGGTGACAGGTGCAACCCATCTTTGGCAAAACAGCGAGGCTGGTCTATCATGTCATCCCAGGCAGACAGACACTGGATCCCCTTGGAATGACACCAGAAGCTTAGCCAATTGTTGAAATTGATAATTTTGTCTTTGTATTGTGGTATCATTCTAGGTGAAGGTAGTATGCTACTCAAGGTCAGGGTCATACCAGCTTGGGCTACATGATCAGAGAGCTCCTCAATGTCTCTCTTCATGTAGTCTAGGGAGGTACTTCATAGGTCATTCATACCAACATGTGCAATGATAGCATCATACTTGTACTTGTTCTGGTCTTCTGTCATTTATGTGGATATTGTAGCCTGGGTTAAGATTTCCACCTCTATACTGGAAGAATGCAAAGTTCCTGTAATCATGGCTGCACAGGTAAAAAAACACACACTCCAAAGCCAAGAACACAGCATCCATGAGACCTGACAATATCCCAGGCTGCATGCTACATGAACTGCAGAACGAACTGGTACCCCACCTAAGTACCATGTTCAATCATAGCCTCACCGCAGGCTATGTGCCCACTGAATGGCACACAGCGACGGTTATCCCACTCCACAAAGGGGGAGCCACCACGGACCCTGGAAACTACCGCCCCATTAGCCTGCAAGGCTATGGAACGTATCATCATGGAACTTATAAACAGTGACATTGGTAATCTCCAAACTCTGGACCCCACCCAGTTTAGGTTTGTAAAAGGCAGAGCATGTCTCCTAAACCTGATAGACTTCTTTGAAGCGGTCACCAAAGCCCTAGATGAGGGTAAGGTGGTTCTAGATCTCGCCAAGGCTTTCGACACCATTCCCCACTCTGGAATTGTAGATAAACTCACTAAGCTAGTTATAAACCCCTATGTCACAAGATGGGTTTCCAACTAGCTCACTGACAGAACCCACACTGTGAAAGTAGCAGACTCCAAATCCAACTTCAGACCAGTGACAAGTGGAGTACCATCCTGGGTCCTACCCTGCACTTCAGAGAAGTGGATACCAAACAGGAGAACACAGAAGGTCTTTGGCTAATGAAGTTTGCAAATGACTGCAAACTAGGAGCCTTAATAAAAACTACAAAAGGTGTGGACATCCTACAAAAGGGCCTTGCTGAGACAGATGCCTGGTGTCAAAGCCATAGCCTCAAGCTCAATGCCAAAAAGTGCATTGTCATCCCTTTTGGTAAAAACTCTGTACCCATGAACTACCACATAGGCGGTAGTCTACTAACACCGAAAGTGGGATAAGAGACCTTGGGACACAGGTGGACAGTAGTCTCTCCTTGGATAATCACATCGCCACAGTAGTCAGGAAATCCTACGTGGCACACCTCATCACAAAAGGTTTCTCATCCAGGAAAAAAAAAGGTCATTGTTCCCCTCTACTCGTCACTCATTAGACCCATTATAGAGTACAATGCCCCTTTTGGTATGTACCTCGCAAGACATCTGCAACCACTGGAAAGGCCACAGAAATACCTCACAGAGGATTACTGGCCTCAAACAGATGATCTACGTAGACAGTCTAAAAAAACTACAGCTTTACTTCGTCGCATATCTCCTACCCAGAGGCGATCTCTGCCTAACACACAGCTATGTCAAACCCAGAGCTGTTGGACATGCTAGACCTAAAGACGTCCCAATCCCTCCGAGCTACACTTGACACCACAATAAAAAGAACATGCTGGAGGGATAGATTCCTGTCCCAGAGACTTCCCATACTGTGGAACAAGCTACCTATCTATATCAAACAAGCTGCTCATTAGCATTAAGAAAACTCTTGATAATTGGTTGGAAAATAGGAAATTCGCCCTGGGGATCACTTCTGTGGCTGTGCTAGACATTGGCACAGGAAAATAATTTTCTTGGGTGGCGAAAGCCAGGATACCTTTTGGCCATGCTTATATAGGCCCTAGGGCCAATGGCCTAGTACCTACCTATGAACCTATATCTTTTTTATTTCTGGTTTTAGCTAGGTTTCATTAGTAGTCACTTTATCTGGGAAGTATTGTGCTAGGTAGGTATGGAATTAATGTGCCTTATTTACTGTGGTTCTGAGGTTAATATTTGTAGGAGAAGATTATATCTTTGTGGGGGGGTAGATGAAAGGGTGAAATTTGGATGAATGCCACTACTAAGTTTTAGTAGAGTTTGGTGTTGCAGGGAGTCTATTTAGTCGTTTGTTTACTTATTAGTTCAGGGGTGACATTTGATTTATGTATTTAAAAGTAAGATGATTTGGGTAGTATTGTATAGTTCAGGGAGAATGTAAGTATAGGTGGGATTGTGTACATTTGGAAATGGGATAATGTTTGGCAGTTGAGAGGCTAATTTGGTAGAAGTGTGGTAGTTAGAAGGAGGAGGAGACGAGGTGGAAACATTTTGGCATGTGTAAAGGAAGAGGTGTTAGCAGACTGGTAAGGTAGTGATGGCCATTGTGGTGTATGCAAGCTAGGATTTTGGGAATAAAGTATTTGTGTTTAAGGATGTTAAAATTGTTTGAGCTATATTTGAGGTGCTGGGTATGTTTGGGTGTTAGGCGAAGTAGTGGTAGGACAGTACAGGAAGAAAAAGGGAATGATTAGGGAGGAGAGGTACCAGTGGAGATGAGAAGCCATTGCGTTTAGTAGTGGGGTTATGGAGGAGGTGGTAATTGTTTTGTTTAGTGGAGGGAGAAATTTAGTGGGTGTAGTGTATAAATGTAGTGTGTAGTGGGGGTGGGTGAGAATTGCGGGGTAGGGGAGCAGACCTCACCTGAGCATAGTGAGGGTGAGTGCGGCAGGAAGCGCCTAGCTGAAAGGATTGTTTGGATATTTAAAAAAAAAATGAGCTGAGGTTCAGTGGGTTAAGGTATGAATAGTAATATTCGCATACTAGTTATCACTGTCTAAGCGATTTACTGTGGCAAAAAGTGTAACGGATATCTTAAGTTTTGGGCGAGGAAGCCAAGAAAATATGGGCCTGATGTAAAGTTTTAATTATGATTAGAAAAATATAAGTTTTTAGCTAGGTGGGATTATTAGATGCTACAGACTACTTCCTGTCGTTCCATTTTAAAAGCAATAAGGACAATATTTAGCAGACTTGGTTCTTTAAAGAAGTAGTCAGTGAAATGGTTAATTGGTGTGAATGTTGTAGAGTTAAATTTAACAAATAATATGAGGCATCAACTTTTTATAACTTTCAGATCTTAATGTACATGGCAAGATGCACTACTTCCGTTGTAGTAAATTTAATCCTTTGTCAGCACATGTTACTGCGGTTTACTTGGTGAAACTTTCTGGCATGGGAGAGATGATTGGGCTGGCTGGCTGCCAGTTTACTGGAAAGGCATTTGAGTGGAATTACAGGTTCACTGCATTTGGGACGTCATGGGGATAATAATTATTTTGAGTTGTAAAGGGTAGGGGGCAAATAGCAGTGTTACTGAAGATGCATTAGGGATAGAAATGAGCATGTGAATTTGGGAGAAAGAGGAAATGTACACAATGGAATCAGCAGATTATCAGGGAGGATAAAAACACCATTTGAGAGAGGGGCTCCAGTAGTGGTAGGTGGGGTGGAGGAGGGCAATGATACATTGGTGGTAGTAAGGGATTATTGGCAGGGGATGAGTATTACCGTGGCATGTGTTTACTTTCTGCCTTAAACTATTGTAAGAGCTCTGTGGACTTCAAGGAGAAGTAATGCATTTTCAGTGGTGAATATTTTTTCTTGGTAGGGAGTGAGCCCGTCTGCATTACTTCTGGACATCGGGAACATTGCTGGTAACTACAGACACCACCACAGTGATGTGGTACATAAAAAGAGTGATACCAGGGCTTAGGCCTGAAGCAGGCTGCCTGGGGAAATAGCAACTCTGCACAAGCTCTCCCTTTATTGCATCAAAGCTGAGCAGTGTAGCAGACATTGAGCAGATGCAAGACAGACCCTTTTGAACTAGAGTTCTTCTAAAAATTACAGAAGGACTCCCAAAGGTACTTCTGGTAACTCTTTTGGTCCAGACAACTTAAGTTCTCCCTTCTCATAAAATTGGCAAAGTGCAATTGCCACGAGCTTAATCAGACAGGACAAGGGGATCACTCCTCCACACCAACCAGCAAAACCTATAGATGGTCGGATCCTGTTTAAGTACCTTTTCAGGACATACCACATGTGTTTAAAGGAGTCTAGAAAACCTGCAACTCGCCAAATGGAAGATATTTCCTAGTTGGTGCCAGAAAGACCAGGACCTATCCAAAGCAGAGGCCCCATCCAGTACCTGTATGAACTGCTCAGATCAGGCCTTTTTTTTTTTTTTTTTTTTTTTTTTATCACTGTGCATCTGTCTGTCTGCCATTGGATCCCAATTTCTTCCCTTTTCCAGTTAAAGCTGTTTCTAAAAGTGATGTTATTTTTTCAGTCTTCTAGAAAGCAGGTGCCATTGGATCTTAAATTTATCTGAAAAAGTAAACCCTTCCACCTTTTGAACAAGCTTCTCAGGCTGATTTGTATTCTTACCATGAAAGGCTATTTTGCTCCCTCTTCTGACTTGAGCTAAAAGAATGAGTTGCACACTTGGTCTGTCCACCCCTTCCTCATCTTCGAGGAGATGGTAACCTTAATAAAAAAATTCTCTTTATGCTCCAAGTAGTTTCTGAATTTACATTCATAGATTCATATAAATTCATCTCCCTATGTTTGTTTCCTTAACACAAAAACATTGGAGAGGGAGAGTTTTTTTTTTTTACTTTTGGATGTCCTCCGGTAACTTGGGTAGTGTTTGGATAAGACTAATGACTCCAGAAATTTTGGGGCCCTTTTGGAGAGGAGTGGACTTCAGCTATTCTAGAGGCAGCAAATCTGTCATTTGCACACACTTTGAGACTCTTCAGGATCAGAGTGATCTTTGTTGTCTCTGTTCTTCTTGTGCACTTGGGCTCGAGTCTTCCTATGTATGCCTTGGAACTTTTCCTCTATAGTTAGAATCTACTGCAGCAGTGATCTGATGGATGTAGTACTGTTATGTAGGAAAACTTTCTCGTGCTCCCCACAGATGTACAGGCATGCGGAAGTACCCAACACAAGCCTTTGCATTCTGGCCGGACGTGTGATCCTTGACTCTGGATATGTTCATATATATTCTAAAGTTACTGCATCAGTGATCTAGTCAAAGATTTACTGTTACGGTTCTACATATATAAGTGTACGATTTATTTTACTTTACTATCACTAACATGTACAGCTGCCACTGATGAAACTCCTCTGCTGCATATTCAAAATACTTCTGATTTATATATTCTGTAGAACTGCTCTACAATGTAACATGCCACTTCAGTAAACTTTTACATAAATATTAGTATAAGTAGAAACTATTTTACTTGGTAGTTTCAATCCATTTTAGTGTTCTTCTAAATATTAACAATATGAAGTGGGAGTGCTGTTTTACACTTCTGGTTTAATACTGTCAACAAACTTCAAGTTCTTGTTCAGCCACAGTTTTCATGTCTACACTGGACTGATGCTTTACAGTTCTCAGATATCTACCAATTTTAGATTCCATTGATTAAAGACCAGCAACCTCTTTAGTTCCCACTACTGGCTTCTGGTTCAAGATCGAAGTACTTCTAATTCTAGTTAGCTTTGAACATTTTCTGTTGCTCTGGCATTATCCTTTGAAGCAATGCAAAAGGTTTCACTGACAAAAGATGCTGTGTAGGCTTTTACTGTCAAAAGACTCTCTTTTTATTCCATGACTTGTTTTGCAACCAAAAATGCCGTTCTTTCGGGAGGGGGGGCATTCTTAAAAGAGGTGAATATAGCAACTTGAATCTCGCACTTTTTTTTTTACAGTCCCCAGATTGCAAGGGTGAACTTGTATCTGTTTGGTGGACCATTGCATCTCTCTTGTTTGGTGTACAATAAATGGTCCATTTTCTACATTATTCTAAGTCCCAAGTTTAAACCCCCCCCCCTACAATTTACAGTCTAGTGAAACTATGTACATACTGTTTATACAGTCCGTAACAAAATTCAAAGCATTTCTAATATAATTAATACTTTTCTAGTAAGCTTTGTAATTTTTTACACGCTAATAATTTGTCACATTTTAGCTCTCATTCCTATAGTAAGTATTTCATTAGTCTCTTACTGGTGTCAGTGGTGAGGATTGAGGCTGCTTGATTACTGGTCTGGGGTAGAGAGGCCATCACATATTGGTCAGAGCAATGGGATATTATTTGAACTTCAGTAGCCTGTGGGCAGTTGTCACTTAAGGTGTGTGTACTCTCCACAGCCACAAGGTAATGATTCAGAGTTTCATTTTCATAACAATTTTATTTATTTTTTTACTTTAGTGTAGCCAGGGAAAGCAGGCAGACATTTCAGCAGAGGATTATGATAAGCTGTCAAAGAACCAGTTGGCCAAGGTGTGTGAAGCCAGAGGACCGGTGCATGCTAAATGGACTAAAGAGGAAATTATTTCAGCTTTAATCACAGCTGCAGTGTGGACCATTGGCCAGGAGGACAACCAGTTTGGTGACTGAGTTATGCAGTATTCAGAAACAGGACAGTTCCCCTTTCCTCATAGGACTTAAAAATTCATCTGGAGTTGGACTTGAACTGGAGATGAAAGAAAAAGAGACTGTGATGTTTGGAGGCTGAAGAAAAGAAGAAAGTGTCAGCATGAACTGCAGACTGAAGAGAGACTGCACTGTTTGGAGACCATGAGCGAGAACTGCTGACCCTTTGTCAGGGTCATGGAGGTAATGGGAAGGGAATAACCAGACCCTGGAAGCAATAAAGGTCAGTAAATCTCTTCCACAATTTGCAGGCGAGGATGACTTTTGATAGTTTTATTCATATATTTGAAATGGTATGTAAACAGTATAATGCTGACCAAGAGCTCTGGGTGTATGATTCCTGACCCCCTTACGCCATGGTAAAACTGTAACGGCTGTTTCTAAATTGTCTGATACTGGTGGTGTAAACTATGATAGTGAAACTATGTTTATTAAACTGTTGTACGTTAACACCTGAAGCTTACAGAAAAGTCTTATGAGCATAGACACAAAGCAGATGAAAGTGTATGTGATTTATCTTGCCGAGTTAACTCTTATTTTCATAGGTGGGTGAGTGTGTGTCAGGTCACCACTTTTGAAAGATTGGCAGACCTTTTGGTGAGGGAACAAGCCCTTATTACTTTGCAAGAGGACATGAGAATCTGGTTGGCAGACCGGGAGTGTAACTCTGCAGATGAGCTTTGGATAAAAGGGGATCTCTACTTGGCAAGTAGGGCAGCACTGCATAAAAAGGGGATACCTGGTGTTTTACATGGATAAGGGAACCCATGGTGGGCAGCCTAAATCACTCCCAACAGAGTCTACCAGTGACCGGGGAAGCCACTAGTTCAGGTACATGGCCAGGATCAGGGGTTAGATGTTTTAAATGAAATTTGAGCGGCCATGTATCCTACAAATGTCCACTGAAGCAAGGTGGAGACCAAAAGGTTAAGGGAGCCAGCAAGTGGGAATAACAATTGTGCCAATAGTAAGTTGTCTGGAGATAACAGGGGTACCAAACTATCACTGAAGTTTGTAGGGGATTGAAGAGACGCCACTACTAAGATTGAGGCGGCCTCTGATATAACCATTGTGAAGCCTCCAGTGGTTAAAGAGGAGCAGTATTTATTTGCGTAATCCATTCCAATGAGAGCTTTAGGAGAGATCCCATTCTAAATTCTTTTGACCAGGGTTCACCTTGATTGAAAGGGTGGGAAAGGAAGCAAGCAGGGTAGCTGTGTTTGAGGATATTATTGCAGATGTCTTGATGGGGAGTAAGTTTGATAATGCAGTACCTTGTGTGCATGCAGTTGCATGCAGTCAGGCTTAGAGTTAGGCTTGTAGGTCTGGTAGGCTGAGAAAGACCCAGACAGCCTTCACACCTGAAGCAAGGGCTGGTGATGTGGCTATTTCAGGGAGGGAGCTACCCTGCAGCAGTAAGCCTGAAAGTGAGCCACAGCTGCTGGTAGGTGTTGATGTTGCCATGGACAGGGTGACTGCAACGACAGAGGTAAGTGGTAGTATCCAGGTTGACAGTGAGGTACCAATATCAGGAGATACTAGGCTTTCTGTGGAAGGGCAGCTGGGAATGATTACAAAGAGGCTCAGCTTTTGGGTCTTACCTTATGAGGCTTGAGGGAGGTAGCTAAGGAGGCGCCTGATGCTTAAGGAAAAGGGGGAGTCTAAGTACTGGAATAAAGGATTACTGTATAGAGTGGACCCCTTAATGAGGGCTAGAGGGTGAGGTAATACAGCAGTTGGTAGTGCCCAGAGCCTCCCGTCTTGACACTGTCATAACCCATGACATTCCTTTGGCAGGTCATACGGACATAGTGTACCAAGAAAGGTTATGCAGAACTTTTATTGGCCTGGAATTGAAAGGGATGTAACAGAGTACTGCAGGACCTGTGAGCAGTGCCAAAAAGTAGGCAAGGTGGGAGATGTCACAGCTCCTTTGATGCCTTGGCCTGCATTTAAGGAGATGTTTCAGAGGGTAGCTATGGATATTCTGGGGCCTCTGAGTACCCCAAGTTTCAAGTGGGAAGAAATATAACTTGGTGGTGGGTAGATTATGCTACCAGATGCCCTGAGGCAGTGGCTCTGGCCTCCATCGAGGCAGAGAAGGTGGCAAATGATTTTTTCAGCAGGGTAGGTTTCCCAAGAGAAATACTAACTGACAGATGTGCCAAATTCAAAGTGCTGTGGGGTCATGCACCTAAAAACTACCCCCAGACTAATGGTCTTGTGGAGAGGTTAAAGTGTACACTAAAGACCATGCTACATGCATTTGCAGACAAATTTGAGAGAATGGGACAAATATTTGTCCCATCTGTTTGCATACAGAGAGGTACCCCAAGAATCCACAGGTTTTTCTCCCTTTTGAGTTGCTGTATAGGCATAGGGTGAGCAGGCCTTTTGATCTGATTCATGAGTGGGAGGGTGAGTGTGAATCCCACAAGGAGTCTGTGGCATATGTCCTAAACCTCAGGACAAGGCTTGGGGTGCTCATGGGCTTGTCCCAGGAGAACCTGGCTAGGAGCCCAACAGCAGAAAAAGGTCTGGTATGACACATGCTCAAGCCTGAGAGTATGTTGTGGGGACACCAGGTTATTGTCCTCATTCCTGTCAGACATGAGCTTTTGGCAGCTTGGGCGGAATCCATCAAAGTGGTAAGAAAGGTCAATAATGGTAATAACATGGTAAACCTGCTAGCAGGGGCACAAATTGTACTATGTTAACGCACTAAACTACTCCAACAATTAGCAGCTGTACCTGAATATACTCTTGCATGGTTCACAAACTACCTGAACAACAGACAAAATCTGTCAGATGGTTAAAAGTCTGGTTATATGGTTAAACAGGAGTCCTGCAAGGGTTCATTCTTGGACCTTTATAAATACATTAAAAAGCAGTCTCCCTTCAAAGTTCACTCATCAAAATATTCTGATGATCCTACTATCATATCATCCTCAAACAACTTCCCAGATCTCTTAAAATAACACAGAATGCCTTCTCAACCATAGAAACCTGGCTAAACGCAGCACAAATACTACTAAATGCCAAAAACTCTAATCTACTACTATTGTCATGTAAACCACCTCCATAGGAATGTAAGATTTACTCCCAAAACAAGACTGAAATTGAAGTAGTGAAGACAGCAAAATTACTAGGCCTTACTATAGATGACAAACTATTCTTCGAGCAACATATTCTTAATACATTAAAAAAAAAATGCATTTTAAACTAGATAAACAATACAGACAAACTCTATATGGATAAACCCACAGAAATCAAACTGGCAAGTACCCTCCTCCCTTCTCTCCTCCTGAGGTTCCCCCATCTTTACTAACTGTCACACATCTCTAAGCAACAAACTGCAGTCATGCTATTATAAAATTGCAAAATTTGCCTCTGGCGTACCAAACTATACACACCACTCCACTACTTTCATTACACCCAGCTAAGTCTTGCTCATAAATTAGTATACAACCTGGAAAATTGCCCTTCACTTCATTCTGTCCTACAGTCTTGTATCCCCTCCTGGAATTTTCGGTCTAGTAAAAAAAAAAAAAAAAAAAAAAAGCTTCTAAGATTATCCAAACCCAGTAAAAGAGCTGGACAAAGCTTTTACTCCCATTCCATAGCAAAATTATGGAATGCCCTACCCCCCTCTATTACACAACTTGATTCCATAAAAACCTTCAAACCCCCCCATCCAAAAAAAGCCACTTAATCAAATCTGTCCTTGTGCCAGAACTGTAGACCACCATAAACAAAGTCTTAAGATTTTACTGACTAGTATGACACTCTGATTTCAAATTCTCTGAACTTCATTGACTTCTTTATATCAGATAAGGTATGCCAATCACTTTCTTTTATCCTTAGAATCATTATTTAGTCCAAATCCCAAACTTTCCATGCATAAATGAACTGTTTATTATGAATGTATCTTCTGTCTTCTTCCATACCGTGAATGCCATTTTAAAAATAAATTGTATGTGCACTACTAACCCCTAACCAGATTCTATAAAACTTTGTACTTTACTAATCAGTAGAATATTGTAAAAAAAAAAAAAATGTATACTGTTTTATTGTAAATAACATCTTGTGGTAAAAATTTTGATCTGTAACTATAGCTTTTCTCCTTGGGCCGCCACTAAAAATGGGTTTCTGACCCAGTGGACTTTCCCAGTCAACAAATGTCAATAGATAAATTGCATACTGATTTTGCTAAGCAGATAAATTCATTATTGAATGAGATGCTAGTCTTTGTTTTCCATTTTTTTTTGTTTGTAATGGTTTTTCTAGCTATTGCTTAAATATTTTCTCTAAAGAAGAGATTTGTGATACTGGAATAATTTCAGGTATAGGTGTATTAAATAACAAGAGAATCTGAGATGTTACACTTATCCAACCACAATGCTCTACAAAAGTTTCTCAAGTCATTCCAAAATGGATTTTACAACCAATTATCGTATGTTGCCAGTCGGCATTAAGGTCTGTCTCACATCTCCAACATTTTGTGTTCTCTAATTTATATATAGCTTGTATCTTTTGAGGTGTGGGAGAATTTTTATGCATAAATTTCCATGTAAATATTTTCCAGTATGGGGAGGATGTTTTCTCTGCTGATTTCAATATTAGTGTATTATATGAAAATTATTCTTTATTAATCTCGTCTCATTCTGGCCATATTCAACTATCTGATAAAGCAAATTAAATTTTTTTAGGTTTTTGTAAATTATTGATAATGAAGAAATATCGGATTGGTTATTGATATTGAATAGGTTTAGAATTTTGGGAATCTGATCATTTTGTGTATTGAATATGTTACTTTGATTTTTGTCTTGCAAACATGTAAAGAATTTATACAAGTCTAACCAACTGTTATTTTCTATGCTACGTTTTGCAGTTAAATAATCTGCAGAATGCGTTTTTGTTTCCTGACAAGAACTGATGCCAATGTATAAACCCATTCTCCTTCAAATCTATCATTTATTTGATATTAAAAGATGTTCGACATCAGCTCGTGTAATCTGTTGGGAATAATATTACTAGATTTTTACATAAACAATTTGCGTTGAGATTTGTAAATCTAAGAATGTGATTCATAAAGTGAAAGATGATATATATTGGTGTTTTTCATTCAATAAATAACCTTTTATAATCTCATAATTTCTGTCAATATTTATAAATGGCTCAACTATATTTTTATTGTGTTATCAATGTTTCATGAATTGATTTTCAGCATGAGGTAAAAGGAGAATCTAGCTACATGTAAACTGTTTGTTTTTATAATCCTAGATGTAATGTATAGTTCAGTGTCTGGAAAAAGCAATACCTCCCTTTTCCCAACCTAAAGTATACCAATGTTGGGAGATTACAGGTTTTTTGGGGTGCCACAAGAACTTTATTAAAATGGAGTTTAACTTTTTTATAATTTGTTTGATGGGATGATTATTAATGATTGGCTGCTGTATAAAATCATTCATTTTATTAGTTAGCCCGTTCTGAAAAGTAAAGAATAATTTTGTTCCTTGCTTTTAATTTTGTTATAGTATTGATCAGTTGCCGAAAATTAGTTATCGATTGTTTGTTTGCAGGTTGAGTCTGTTTTTTTCCTAAATTTTATTTGAGAAATTCCCCACTTAGGTTGACTGCATCCGCTATCTGTTTTGTTTATTAGCAATGTCTTTGTTTTATTTTGATTGACTATTAGCCCTGATAGTTTTTCAAAGAAGTCTACAGATTGTATTAAATGTCCTAAAGATGTTTCAGCATTTCCACTAGTGATTAAAATATCATCAGCAAACAACTGGAAAGACTTTAATTTATGACCTTTTTTATTTATATTATGCCTTATGAAGTTAGCGAAAGGTTCTAGTGCAAGTCATAAAGGGAATAATGGACATCTTGTTTCCTTTTTTTAAAGGGACTAGATATGAAAGTGCATATCTTCTCCTAAGATATTGAGTTAACATAAATCTTAATTAGTTGTATGAATTAATTAGAAAAGTTATATTCTCCATGTTCTAAACAAGAGGACCAGTTTATTGAATGAAATCCTTTATGTCCAGGCTTATTATCAATAATTCATTCTCAATATCCATACAGAAAATAACCTAAATAAATTTTCATGTCCTTTCCTATTAATTAATTATAAAGCCAATTCGAGTCTTCCTTTATTAAGCAGGCAAATATTGAGTTTTAGTGTCTTGGCCAAGATCGACATGAATACTTTTTATAATCTACATTTAAAGGCGTTGTAGGATGGTAACATGAACAATAAACCGGATCATGGTTTGGTTTTAATATGGGGGAAATAAGGGAATATTTCCAAGAGGGAGGTAGATTGTATGTATTCCTAACTTCTTCAAATGTGTTTTAGCAAGATGTTTAGTGTAGTCAGGCATCAGGCATTAGTTTGTACAATTCATAGGTGTGTACTAGGCTAATGGCCCTGGAGCCTTTACAAACTTAGCCCCAAATAAATTGCCCAGGCATCGCGCCACTCTGTGTTCTTTCACAGTCCCCTTATCTAGTAGGGCAACTGGAACTGGAATGATCCCTGGAGTGAACTTTAATCCATTCGTCAAGATTTCTCTTGAAGAGGGCCAGCGAGGTACTGTGCTTGACATGAAAGGGAAGCTTATTCCACAGTATGGCCAGTCTTTATAAACCTGTCCCTCCAGCATGTTCTGTTAATTGTGGTAATGGTTATCTCTGGAGCGTGCAATGTGGGCGGGGGGGGGGGGTTGGGGTTGGGGTTTCTTTAGGTGTAGCATTTCAAGTAGGGCTTGGTCAGCCATGGCTTTGTAAGTCAAGCAGAGATCACCTCTAAGTAGATAAGAGACCGAGAAAAGCTGAAGTTTCTTGAGTTTGTCCATTAGGACATGTGTTTTAAAACCTAGGATCCTTTTTTGTGAGGTACTTTTGTTGTAAGTGTCTGGTCAAGTACCATTTTATATTCTATGAGTGGTCTAATGAGGGATGAGTAGAGATGGATGATTACCTCTTTTCCTTGATGCAAAACCTTTGGTTATAAGATGTGCCACAGAGAAGGACTTTCTGACCACAGTGGCAATGTGGTGGTCGAAGGTGAAGGAAGCTGTTGATGTGAATGCCCAGATCTGTTATGCCAATTCAGTGTTCATTGGGCTCCCATCAACGTGGTAATTCGTGGGAACTGAGTTTTTTCCAAAGGGGATAATGCATTTTTTGGCGTTAAGCTTCAGGCTATGGTTCCAACACCAGTTATTGGTCTCAGAGAGGCCCTTTTGTAGGATGTCTGCATCACTTGGGGAGTTGATAATGTCTCCTAGCTTGCAGTCATCAGCAAACTTTGTCTGCCAGAGTTGTCCTGTGTTGGACTGGAGTTCAGAGAAGTAGATGCCAAACAGGAGAGGGCCCAGGACTGAGCCCTCCAGGACTTCACTTGTGACTAATCGACAGTCTGACTTGGAATCTGCAAATTTCACTCTGTGTCCCCTGTCTGTGAGCCAATTTGCAACCCACCTAGGGATGTAAGGATTGATGCCTAGTTTGGTGAGTTTATCAATGATACCCGAGTGGGAATGGTGTCAAAGGGCTCTAACAGGTTGAGGTAGGCTGCATGCACAGCCTTACCCTCATCCACAGCCTTAGTAACTGTCTTGAAGAAGTCAACCAGGTTCAGCAGCAGGCAGGCTCTCCCCTGGACAAATCCAAACTGTGTGGGGTTTTAAGAGTTTGCCTATATCTGTGTTAATCAGGTCCATGATGATGCGCTCTGTAGCTTTGCATACCAGACTTGTCAAGCTAACGGGGCGATTGTTCCCAAGGTCTGTAGTTGCTCCCCGTTTTATGGAGTGGGATGACTGTAGCAGTGCGCCATTCGTGAGGGACATAACCTGAAGTAAGGCTTTGATTGAACAGGGCACACAGATGTGGTGCCAGTTCGTTTTGTAGCTCGTAGGATGCAGCTAGGGATATTCTGGATTTATCCCATCTAGTCCTGGTGCTTAAGTTTTTTATATTTTTAACTTCTTAAAGAAGGGCCTATCCATTTTAAGTATTTGTTCTTTTGATAGTTTTCGTTGTATATACAATCCAAAAGATTATTGCTGCTTAAAACTGGTTTTGATTTGTTGTTTTTTCATCATAATATCTAATGCATTTTAATGTGTTGTTCAGGTGTGTAACTATCTTTGTTTTAGTGTTGTCTTTATTTGTAATTTCCTTAATGTGGTTATTCATGCATTTTGATCTAATTGCTATTTTATGTAAGCTTTTGGGATTTGAGTATGATTATAGTTTTAATTTTCTCCAAGTTTAATACAAATCTTGTGATGAAGTATATCTGTATATTTCTTGTTTAGATTTTAACTGATTATTTGCATTTATATCATTAGGTTTTATATTCAGTTTGTCAATTTCCATTTGGATGTTTAATTACTTATCCCATTCTTTCCATTTTGCTGTATACTAGTTTTTAATCTTTCCATATAAAACTGCTTTCAACGTATCCCAAAGAATAGAATCAGAAACTTCTCCATTATTGTTAAGGGTTATGATTTGATTTATTTCTTTGAAAGTACCATTTCCTGAAAATCTTAATTTCGTAATGTAAGCAGGTATTCTTTGACAATGAATTACGTTGTTACGGCTTATTGTTAATTGAAACGTTGTAGCATTGTCTCGTGTCCACTGTCGGTCAATACCGCCTCTGTCTTAAAATGTATATTCTTTTGAGTTCCAAATATATATAAATGTGTAAATTTCAAAAAATTTTATAGTTTTAGGTTGGATATGTCTCTGGATATTCATAGAATTTATGTAATTATTCAGGTGTTTTGCTACTGAGGATTTTTTTTTTTTTTTTTTTTTGCATTATTTGTAGTTTCATTGATGGAGAATATAAAATTTGTCTGCAAATAATTCTATTAACGTCTAGGTGTTTTTTTAACCGTATTCAGACCAATACCTGGTATCCAGTAT